>NC_016088.4:30371368-30478540 GCF_000004515.6 Glycine max | reverse complement strand
GTCCAAATTTATTGACTTTGTGTTAAAAGAAGGAGAATATGTCACTTTTGAGACAACAATAAAGGGAAAATTATGGGAGAAGGAAACATTGGAAATCAATACAATTAGTCAACTTTGTGACAAGGGCTTCAAAATTGAATTCAACAAGAATTGTTGTCTTATTAGTGAAGCTATGTCTGGTGAGGTTGTCTATATTAGCACAAGGATAGGTAATATCTATATGTTAAACATTGAACATTCATCATTTCATGAGCTTAGCTATTTGGTATGTGAGATAGATGATTGTCATACCCTAATTTCGTCCGGGGACCTTTGCTTGGTGGCATGCAACTTTTGTTTGACCATTTTGAGGTACTTGGCACCCATCATTAGGCAATTTGTGAAGTTCCGTGACATGCCGGAAGCCAAAAGAAAAGCGTTGTAGCACAATCCGTGAAGTTCAGTGACATGCCGGAAATTAAAAGGAAGTGTTAGTGCGCAATCCGCAAAGTTCCGTAACGTTCCGGAATGCAAAAAAGGGATGATTACGTAATCCGTAAGGTTTTGTAACATTACGGAAAGAAAACAAGCATCGTTACGAAATTCGTAAAGTTTCGTAACGTTACGAAAAAAATCACCAAAAAAAGGCAAAGGGGGTGTATTTAGTAAAATGGGAGGGGGGTGCAAATAGTAATTTTCAAATCTGGGCCCTTCTAGAGATTTCTGGGCAATTTTTTGCTTAAGGTGGAAGCAACCTAGCTCGCGTGGGCGAGCTAGATGGCAACCACCTCCCCCATTTTGTTAAAAAATGGGATTCCGGGGCTTTTGGGACACCCGTAATGCTTCCGTAAAATTCCCATAACCCTAAATAAGCATATTTCACTTAATACGGTTGAGAGGGAAGAGAAAAAAAAGAAGAAAATCAAGTCCTATATGCTTCCGTAACTTTTCCGTAAATTATGAAAGAAGGGGGTGAACTTATCAAAATTGGGGGGGGGTGCAAATAGCAATTTCGAAATTTTGAATTGGGCCTTCTAGAATGTTTTTTTGAAGCTGGATTGCTTCTGGAGGAAGCAACCCAGCTCGCCTAGGCGAGCTAGGCGAGCTAGGCGGAAACCTCCTCCCCCTTTTTTCCTATAAATAGGCTGAAGGGGGCTGTTCTAAGGACCCCTGAGCCCCCTGGCTATGTATTTCAGCTGTTTTGGGTGAAAAAAATTGTTTCCGTGAAGAAAATCCAAGCCGAGGTGCTTCCGTAACGCTTTCGAGATGTTTTTGTAAGCAAATCCGTGAAGGTTTTCGTCCGTTCTTCATCCGTTCTCCATCCGTTCTTCGTTCTTCAACGGGTAAGTTTTCGAATCCGAGGCTTTCAATTCATTTCTTGTTTTTTAAGCTTTCATCTTTATTTCGTTCATTTTCGATTTCTTTTCTTCCGTCTTTAACGTGCTTTTACCGTTTATTTAAGCCGTTTTCTCACCTAATAAATGATAAAAATGAATTTCAACCGATCATTTGTGTTGTAATATCGTTTAATCACTTTTAAAACAAAATCTAACCGATCGTTCACGTTGTAACCTCGGTTAAACAAAAAAAAAGCAAAATAATAATAAAATAATTAAAATATCTTGAAAAATAATAATAAAATAAATCAAAATATCTTTGAATAAAATAATCAAAAAAATCAATCGGACGTTTTTCTTTGGAAGTTTCCTTGAATGAATTGATTAATAACCAAAGTGAAACTAAGGCTAAAATCAACTCACAAATCAAACTTTGTCCGCAAAAATCACTAAAAACCGTTTCAAGGTCCAACGCCTTAAACGGTCCTCTTTGCTTTTATCGGTTAAACATGGACCGTTCAAAAGCATAAAATCAACATGTAACTTTACCGCTTTTGCAAGAACTACGTAGGTCTGATTTCCTCATCGCAATTGAGGATACGTAGGAGCAAAAGCCCCGCTTTTGTCGACCACCCCAAGAGATCGTTAATGGTCCAATGTCTTAACGTTTCTCTTCTTTCAAAAACAAGAGATCGTTAATGGTCCAACGCCTTAACGTTTCTCTCCTTTCAAAATCAAAAGACCGTTTAATGGTCCAACACCTTAAATGACCTTTTGTTCAATAAAAACATATTTTGCAAAAAAAGACAAAAACAACTTAACCAAACACTTTGTTCCCAAAGAACTACGTAGGTCTGATTTCCTTATTGCAATTAAGGAATACGTAGGAGTAAGGGAAACACCCTCGTTGACCGCAAAAAGATAAAAAATATAAAAAGGAATAAAGATGTAAAAGGAAACTTAAAAATTGAAGTCATGTTTGCACATTTAATTAAAGGCTGCCGTCTCGTGTGACGGACGCGTGGGGTGCTAATACCTTCCTCGTGCGTAAATACAACTCCCGAACCTTTCACTTAAAGTTCGTAGATAACGTCTTTTCCGGTTTTTCCGACGTTTTCCTCAAATAAACGTTGGTGGCGACTCCACGTGTATTCCTTTCTTGGAACACGCACCCGCGAGTCACGCGTCGCCCTCCCGCCGAAGGGTAGGTTGCGACAATGATTATTGGTTGTGGCATCATAAGACTGCACACATAAATATGCATAATCTCAATCATCTAGTTAGGAAAGACTTTAGTAATTGCTCTTCCAAAACTCAAGTTTGAGAGAAATAAATTGTGTGAAGCTTATAAAAAAGGGAAGCAATTTAAAAACTCTTTTCAAAGTAAAAATGTTGTTTCTACTTAAAAGCCCTTTTAAATTCTTCACATTGATTTATTTGGTCCCTCTAGAACTATGAGTTTGGGTGGAAATTACTATCGCTTAGTTATAGTAGATGATTACTCAAAGTTCACATGGACTTCGTTTTTGAAAACCAAAAATGAAGCTTTTGATGTTTTTTGCAACTTGCCAAGGTGATTCAAAATGAAAAAGGTCTCAACATTGTTTCACTTAGAAGTGATCATGGAGGTGAATTTTAAAATGATTCTTTTGAAAATTTTTATGAAGAAAATGGAATTCACCACAATTTTTCTGCCCCTAGAACACCCCAACATAGTGGTGTTGTGGAGAGAAAAAATAGATCCCTTGAGGAAGAAGCAAGAACCCTTCTAAATGAAACAAAGTTACCTAAGTACTTTTGGGCTAATGCTATACATAATATTTGCTACACTTTGAATAGAGTACTTATTAGAACTATTTTAAAGAAAACTCCTTATGAACTATATAAAGGAAGAAAACCAAATATATCTCACTTGAGAGTTTTTAGTTGCTAATGTTTTGTTTTAAACAGTGATAAAGATTCTCTTGGCAAATTTGATGCAAAGGCCGATGAGGCTATTTTTCTTGGTTACTCATTGCATAGTAAAGCATACAGAGTATTCAATAGGAAAACTCTAAGTGTGGAAGAATCTGTTCATGTAGTATGTGATGAAACTAACTCTATTGTTCAAGATAACTCTTTAGAAGAATAAGATGTTGGTTTTCAGGAAAAGGATTTTGCTCTTGAAGATGACATCAAGTCTGAAGAACTTGAACAAAGCAAAGAGATCTCAACCACAATGCCTAAAGAATTTCCTAGAGAATGGAGAACTTAGAAAGAACTCTCCTTGGATAACATAATTGGATAAATTTTGAAAGGGTGTCTCTACTCGATCTAGACTAAGGGATTTTTGTAACAACATGGCTTTTGTTTCTCAGGTTGAACCAGGAAACATTGATGAAGCTTTGTGTGATAAACACTGGTTGATGGCAATGCATGAAGAGCTAAATCAATTTAAGAGAAATGAAGTGTGGGACTTAGTTTCAAAACCAACCTCTCACGAGTCAATCGGAACCAAATAGGTGATTCAAAATAAACTTGAAAAATCTAGCATCATAGTAAGAAATAAGCAAGATTGGTTGCAAAAGGTTACAACCAAGAAGAAGGAATCAAATATGATGAAACCCACGCTTTGGTTGCAAGGTTAGAAGCCATAAGATTGTTTCTTGCATTTGCATGTATCATGGATTTTAGACTTTTTCAGATGGATGTGAAAAGCGCTTTCCTCAATGGTCTCATTGAAGAAGAAGTGTATGTAGATCAACAACCAGGTTTCATGGACTACGAACATCCTAAGCATGTCTATAGACTGAAAAAGGCTCTAAATGGTTTGAAACAAGCACCGAGGTCATGGTATGATAGGTTGAGCAGTTTTCTAACTAAGTAATCTTTCACTAGAGGCCAAGTTGACAAAACATTGTTTATTAAGAAAGTAAACAGTGAGTTATTAATTGTTCAAATATATGTTGATGATGTTATATTTGGTGCTACTAATGAAATTTTATGTAAGGAATTTTCCAGTTGTATGCAGAAAGAATTTGAGATGTTTATGATGGGAGAGTTGAACTTCTTTCTTGGACTCCAAGTCAAGCAGATGAAACATGGAACCCTCCCATGTCAAACCAAGTACTTTACATAACTAATTAAGAAATTTGTCTTGAAAAAATGCAAAGAAGCATATACTTCAATGGCAACTTCAACCTACCTTGACTTAGATGAGGAAGGTAAATTAGTGGATGAGTCAAGATATAGAGGTATGATTGGATCACTTCTCTACTTAACTGCAAGTAGACCAAATATCATGCTAAGTGTTTTCTTACATGCAAGGTATCAGACTAATTCTAAGGAATCTCACTTCAGAACTATCAAAAGGATCATTAAGTACCTTAAGGGCACAACCAATGTAGGTTTGTGGTATCCCAAAGGTACCTCCTTAAATCTAACAGGCTTTTTAGATTCTAATTTTGCATGTTGCAAATTAGATAGAAAAAGCACAAGTGGGACATCCCACCTATTAGGAAGCTCTCTTGTATCTTGCAATTGCAAGAAACAAGCTTGTGTAGCACTTTCCACTGCAAAAGTTGAGTATATTGCAGCTGGAAGTTGTTGTGCTCAAAGTCTCTAGATGAAGCAACAACTTGAAGACTTTGGAGAAAACCTTGATCACATTCCTCTAAAATGTGACAACACAAGTGCGATCAATCTAACTAAAAATCCTATCATGCATTCTAGGACTAAACAGATAGAAGTAAGGCATCATTTTCTTAGAGATCATGTTTTAAAAGGTGATTGTTGCATGGAGTTCATAGATAGTGAGCATCAACTAGCAGACATATTTACTAAACCACTTGCTAGAAATAGGTTCTTCTTCATTAGAAATGAACTAGGCATCTTAGATGGTTATGGCATAGAATGACATTTTGTTTAGTGCACATTATCTGTTGCATATTGCATTCTATATCTCTTGATTTCTCTTGATATGTCTTAGTTTGTTGATATGTGTGTTTACTCATTTGTTTCTCAGAAAATTACATGCTTTTCTTGATGATTTTCGTGATTTCTCTCTATTTTAGTCGATTACTCTTCATTTTAATCAATTACTATGTGTTAAGTGTGTGATCTGTGGCGTCCCTAAATAATGACTGGTTTAAAAGTAGTAAATGAAATAGCAAAAACCATGGGAATTTTTTTTTCTTTTTCGTTTCTCTCTCTTTTTCACAGTAATTAAGTCTAGAAGGAAAATTATCACTATAGAGTCCTGAATGGCCAGTCACAAATCTATTCGGAGTCATTTCTTTCTAATCACTCATAACCTCTAATTTATTTTGCTCTTTCAAAAAGAAAAGTATACCAGCCATCATTTTAGGTCGTCACGTGTAAAATAATAAAATAAAATGCGGTCGATGAACTCTCTTTCAAATAAAGTTTGTTAACACTTTCTTTTCAAATAACAAGATTAAACATAATTACATTCATCATCTAAAGCTGTCCAAAATATGGGAGTTTTGCAAAATACATAGTGACATCCAGAGCAAAGGTATCAACTGTGGTGGCTTCAGCCACATGTATACAATCATCAAAATTCCTATACAATAGGTCTACCCATCCAAAAATCAAAAGAGTAAACCTAATAGTCTGTACTAGATACACCCACCCCCCAAAAGGAGCCGTCTGCTATGATGAAGAGTCTCCACTAGTCGTATCCCTCCAGGGCCGCTCTCCTCCGTAGAGTTTGCCTCAGATGCCGACATGACGTCCTCTGGAGAATCCACATCAGGGAGTGGGTCCTCATCACCCTCTGGAAAGTCAAGAGCATCCACAGCAGGCTCAGGAGGTAGCTCCTCTGGGTCCTCCTCAGGGTCTTCTTCAGATGACGACACCTCTATCACTTGGACTGGCTCCACTAGTCGATATGGAGTAGGTGTAGGTAATATCCACTCCACAATTTGCTGAAGCGTGCGTGCGGGTTCCTCTGGATGTACCAATGAAGTAGCCGTGAGTCGAATCGTGCCACGGAATCGGCACCTCGCATTGCCTTCGAGGGTCTCCGAAACACCCTCTCGGCACTCCATCTCCACTCGATCATGGATTAATTGTGCTGCCATCGCGATCTACAAGAAATAAAAGAAAGGGGTAGACTCTTTCACGAGAAATCTAACTACGGGTAACAACACAATGCGTCCCATTACCATTACATGTAGTTAAAAGGTATGCCTCAAGGGTTTTCTTCTCTGGTAATCGATTACACAGCATTGGTAATCGATTACCAGAGGCCAAACTCGAGTTACACAGCTTCAAAACATGGAAACCTGCACTATACACTGTGTAATCGATTACACATGACTGGTAATCGATTACCAGTGCCCTGTTACTCTGTGTAATCGATTACACAACACTGGTAATCGATTACTAGAGGCCACCTCAATATCCCATTTCCATTTCTAAGCCTGGTAATCGATTACACTCCTTAGTAATCGATTACCAGAGGCCATCTCAACTTCCTGTCTCCATTTCTAAGCCTTGTAATCGATTACACATCCTTGGTAATCGATTACCAGAGGCCATCTTAACTTCCTATCTTCATTTTTAAGCCTTGTAATCGATTACACACCCTTGGTAATCGATTACCAGAGGCCATATTCCAGATATCACTCAAGATCCATAGCTGGCCAGCCACCACACAAGCCCCCTTACTTTGTAGTCTTTGTTCTTTTATTGGTTGACTGCCAGGAGCTCGCCTGTTTAGGTACATCACAGGTTCTCACTGACTGACTATGCCCGGGTTGGGTCGGGATTGGTCAAGCTTGGTTTTGGGCAATAGCACCCCACCTGACGTCCCCAAGGTCTCCTGACCCCCGCGACATATCTCCAGGTACCACTCTATGGTCAACAAATAAAAGTAGGAAGACTGACTCTTCCACACTTTCTCACTTCAAGCTTGTAGGATTATGGGGTACCCGTCATATGTGGTACTAGGTGGCGATCGGGCGATGGTGCAAATCAACTCTCCCACATCCACAAATCAAACATGAACCCACCATCCCCAGTTGCCCACCTTCAACTGAGCTCATGTACCCCCACGTAGCCCTTATCCTCGTTCCTCTCAGCACCGGGTCCCCATCAACCCCTCCAAGCTTCCACAACATCCAAGCAATTCAATATCCAAGCATCATGAAATATCCAAAACCAAGAAAACAGGGCAGAGGCAGAAAACTCTGCCCAAAACACATTCCAATACCACAACTTTCTCTACTCAAATACCCCAGTAACATTTCTTTGTTCCAATTCGTTAACCGTTGGATCGGCTCGAAAATTTTACTGGAGGTCCCTAGTACTTAAGTCTACATTTCTACCGTTGGGATCTGCTAGAAAATGTCCCGAACCCAATATTTACTACCCTTTCCACAACCAGCAATACACAAACATTTTCTGCACAAGAGCCAAATTCTGCTGCACAAAATTTGACAGCTTTTTGCTGCACAAATTGGGCAGATTTCGAAATCCCTCTTGCCCTCATCTGATTTTGCCCAAATTGGATCCTACAAGTCCTAAATCATGTATAAATCACATCTAAACCAAAGACAAGCTTCAGACCAAAGCAATTCAAAATCTAGGTATCTAAAACCCCTCAATTTAGTGGATTTTCAAGGTTTGAGAAGTGAAAATGAGAATGGGGTGATTTTGGAGCAAACTCTCATCTCAAACAAGTCTATAACATTAATATAAACTTGCTCAAACTGGTTTTACGACAAAAACTCCACCGAATCAAAATTTGACCCCTCAACACCCAATTTACCCTAGAAATGGCTCTTGCTTTCACCTTAGTCACTCATTTTTCTCCTTTGCTTAGCCCAAGCTTTCCCACAAAAATGACATTTTAAACTAGGATTAACTCACTTTAGACTCCAATTTACACTAAACCTAGATTTAGCTTTTCAAACCCTCAAAGCCTCACACTTTTCCACTCATATCACTACCATTCTCACATTTAACCCTAGGTTAACTCTACCCTTCATCTCTATCAGTTTTCTATCAGCAATTTCAGCACACAACCATCACAAAGCATCATCATAAAACCCTAAAATAGAATGGGTAAATTTAACTCACATCAAACATGATAATTTTAGCATGCTTTCAACAAATTCCTTCACAAATGACTACCATAAGGCACAAACCTAGTAGAACTACCCATCATATCTCCCAAACACCCAATACCCATGAAATTTATGTGAGAAGAAGTCTACCCAAACCTGAAATTTGAAGTCCCACAACGTAGAGGTGCGCTTCACGACTCTGAAAATGGCTTCCTTTTGCGATTTGCAGCTGAAATGGTGAGCAAAGTTTGGAGCTTTAATGGAGGCTTCAATGGTGGAGGAGAAAGGGAGAAAAAGGAACGTGAGAATGAGGGAAAAGCTTCTGAACTTTTGGCTGAGTGAGTGAAGAGAGAGAGAGAGAACGTGGCTTTTTGTTTTAAAAGGCTTCCTCTCTCTTTTTTTTTTATAAAAAAAGGTATGCCACATGTCTCCTTTTGAGTGGAGCAAAAAGGGGCCCACTTTTTCTCTTGATGTGACTCATACTCAGCCACAAGAAGAGAAAAATCTGACCTTTTGAAATGCTAAAATCCTGCCTCGGTTTGCGTGCCATTTCTCTGGTTCCAGTCCCTCGCGTTTCTCTGCACCCGTCGGGGCCAGTTTTTGAAAGTAAGAAATATATATATCAAAGCGCTCAGAATGAAACCCTGAGCGTGGTTCAGAGGTTGGTTTTGTTAAATTTTAAGTTGCACGCAAAACGATAATTTTTAGACTAATTAATTGAGAATTAACCTATAACTGGCCAGTTATGGATTTCTCTTCGTTAATTAGCCTAACCCGCGTATCTTTCCCCCAATAACCTACTTCTACCAGGAGTATATATATATATACACTGAATAATACTTATATATATAATTATTCAAAATGCATCGTTTACAAAATTCCGGGTAGAAATTTCCAAGATGTCACATGATCAGTTTTTCAAAACTTTTTGTTTAAATCAATTATGCCATGATTTAATCGATTACCATTGCTTGATATGTGTTATTAGTTTTGAAAATCTTTTGTTTTAATCGATTACCCCATGTTTTAATCGATTACCATTTTTGTGTTTGTGGTATGTTTGTTTAAAACTATGTGTTTTAATCGATTACCTATTAGTTTTGTGTGGATTTTGTTCTGTTTTAATCAATTACTTAACATTTTAATTGATTACCATGTCCTCGAGGGGAGTTTTTCTAGCATATTTAATTGATCACACTTGCATTATAATCGATTACTTATAGCATCTTTTGGTTTTAAGTGAAAATGAGGGCCAACTTAATTGATTACTATGTCATTTTAATCGATTGCTTGCATGTCTATTGCATCTAATCCATTGTATTTCTTCATCTTCACCTCTTAAACCTCTATTACTTCTGCATTTACACCCACTACCAACCTCAACCAAACAGAACGTCATTATCTCTCTAAAAAAGGCAACCCTAACCCTTTCACAAGTCACACCAACACTTCCTCTAATCACCCATTTTTGAACCCTAACTTTCTTCTACCTCCAAACCCTCAGTTTCTCTTCTGAAGATGGCGAGCAACCCCTTCAAATCTCAAAAGAAGGCCAAGTCCTCTAAGAGGAAGCAAGGAGAGTGCTCTCAAGCTACTCTCAACAGGCTTGATACATGGTTCATAGATGAGAGTAAGAAGAACGACTTCAAGATGATATATGTTGTAAAGAATGTGAGAATACCCAAGTATCTGGACTTGGAGAGGTTCTCTCGGCAAGGGTTTAACTTCCCTTGCATAGATGAAAGGAACTTTTTATTCGAAGCCGGTGAGAGTCTTCTATCTTGTGCCCATGCCGATTTGGAAGGTAATCTGTTTTCTACTATTAATGGTGTAAAAATGGTTATCGATGCTGAAGTTCAGAAGGCAATAGCCAGACTGGACTTGGGTGGAGTCCACAAGTTTGAAGAATCTACTGATGGTTACAGCAAGATGTAGACTTACAGAGGTATGCTCCTTGACCTAACAAGGAATTTAAGGAATCGCCTAAGTGTTGGTAGTTTAACTGCTAAAGACAGAATGCTAGTGTACCTCAAAACCTACATTTTCACAACAAGGTCCAACAACCATACACAAGTGACTAATGATGATTTACAGATTGTGTATGGTTTTAAATCAGGTATTCAAATGAATTGGGTACTTCTGATTGAAGACATCATGTTGAAGAGTCGTTAGTTAATGGATTATGAGTTTTTGAATGCTATGCTGGTCTTTAGATTCATTGATTATTTTAATATCGATGTTTCTAATAAGATAGTAGATTTCACCAAAGCATCTAGTGATATCACTGAAAGGCATCTCAAGAAGCTTAGGATGAGGTTTATTGGTCACGAATGGATCATGGTTGAAGCTCAATAAGAGCCTGCGCACCAATGTAGTCTTTTTGAGTCTCTTATGATTCAAAAGATGGATGCCATGCTTCACCTCCATCAAGAGCACTCAGCCGATGTTCACAATACCTTAGAAAACATCACCACTTGGCTGGAGAATAGAGAAACTAGGCTAACCCTTAGTAACATCCTTAACCCAAATGAAGATGAAGCATAGTTATGTTTCAATGCTTGGTTCTGCTATTTGTTAGTCTGTTTTGTTATGTTTGTTTTTTTTATGAAAATTAAGTGTTTGATCAGAAAGCTCAATGATTAATGGTTTGTAATGTTTCATGATTAATGAAATGTTATGGTTTTATTTCCCTTCAGTTTGTGTGTTATGTTTTATGGATAAGTTCAAACTTTTTGGCCCTATTAATGTCAAAAGGGGGAGATGAATTGCATACTTGCTTGCATTGCATAAGCATTTGGGAGATGAACTAGTTTATTACTATATTTCTTGCATCAGCATCAATAAAATTATTAAGTATGATATATGACGACGATGATGATGATGATGATGATGATGATGATGATGATATGAAATGATATCTTAAGGATTAAGAACTTTCAGGATTGACTAAGAAAAGCAAGTTTATAATCTCAAGACTCAGACCCTCCAAATGCACTCAACGTCATATTCAAGTTTAGCATCATCAAAGCCAAAAAGGGGGAGATTGTTAGAGATAGGGGGAGCAACATGAGAAACATGAAGACTAAAGCTTAAGCTTGGAGAAAAGCTTGAAGATGTTTCATCTTTTACATTCCCAACTCTTTTGAGTGGCATTTGTATTGGTTGTTATATTGAATGTTGCATCTTAGTCCATATCATATATTTTGTGCATCATGCATCATCATGAGTAAGTGAGAAGAAACTTTCTAAAGTTAGAAAATTTCTTCAGAAGGCAAAACTCTGTTTTAATTTGTTATAGCCTTATCATAATCAATTACATAAGTTGTCTTAAGCTTGCAAAGTTATGTCTCATATGTTGGATCGAGTGGCCTCAGAATAATTAAGAAATGGGGGTTGAATTAATTATTCCTAAAACTTTACCAATTAAAAATTACTCTTTTAAGGCTTTTACTTTTGTTGTTAAGAGAATATGGAATAGAAGAGAAACTTAACGGAAAGTAAAAGCGAAAATTAAATGCACAGCGGAAAGTAAAAGAGTAGGGAAGAAGGAAACAAACACACAAGAGTTTTTATACTGGTTCGGCAACAACCCGTGCCTACCTCCAGTCCCTAAGCGACCTGCGGTCCTTGAGATTTCTTTCAACCTTGTAAAAATCCTTTTACAAGCAAAGATCCACAAGGGATGTACCCTCCCTTGTTCTCTTCGAAACCCTAGTGGATGTACCCTCCACTAGAACTGATCCACAAGAGATGTACCCTCTCTTGTTCTCAGTCAAACCCAAGTAGATGTACCCTCTACTTGTACCACAAAGGATGTACCCTCCAATGTGTTAAGACAAAGATCTCAAGCTGTTACACCTTTGATACTTTGTGAATGGGGATACAAAAGAATTCTCAGGCGGTTAAACCTTTGAACGCTTTTGTATTAGGGAATGGAAAGAATCAAAAGAATTCTCAGACTGTGTCGTTTTGAATTCTTTGACAAGGGAGAAGGGAGACACAAAAGAATTCAGGCGGTTAGTCCCTTGTTCTTTTGGAAAAGAGAGAAGAGAGACACAAAAAGAATTCAGGCGGTCAGTCCTTGGCGAATTCTTTTTGGCAAAGGGAGAAGAGAATGAAAAGATGAATAGCACAAGTTTTCAAGGTTTAGAAAACCAGAAAACTTCAGAAAGCTTTTGGTACAAAAGAAGAAGAAGAAGTTTAAAGAAATTCAAGGCTTGTAAAGGATTGTAAGAGATTGTTTGAAAATGAAAAACAAAGCCTTGCTTTTATAGACTCTTCATGTCTGGTCAAGAAGGCCATTCAGAAGAGTTATAACTTTTAGAAAAACTTAAAACCCATTTGAAAAAGTCAAAACCTTTTTGAAGAGTTACATCTTTAGATTTTTCAGAAACAGTCACTGGTAATCGATTACCAAATAAGTGTAATCGATTACACAAAGCTTTTGAGTGAATCAATGTGACTTTTCACATTTAAATTTGAATTTTAACGTTCAAGGACACTGGTAATCGATTACCAAAACATTGTAATCGATTACTGCCTTTTGAAAATATTTGGAACGTTGTAAATTCAGTTTGAAAACTTTTTCAAACTCATTTTACTACTGGTAATCGATTACAACAATATGGTAATCGATTACCAGAGAGTAAAAACTCTTTGGTAAAGGTTTTGTCAAAAACTCATGTGCTATTCAAAGTTTTGAAAAAACTTTTTAATACTTATCTTGATTGAGTCTTTTCTTCATTCTTGAATCTTGAGTCTTGAATCTTGATCCTTGATTGTAGACTTTCTTCTTGAGTCTTGAATTCTTCTTGATTCTTGAACTCTTGACTTGTTCTTGATTCACTTGAGTTGTTCTTTGATCTTTGAGCTTTTTGTTCATCACCTTTGTCATCATCTTTTGTTGTCATCATTGTTATCATCAAAACACCTTTGAATCATTTTTGATTCATCATGAAGCTTTGCTTCCACATCATATTGGTTTAATCGATGATGTGCCATCATTTTCTTCTATTTTCTAAACCCTTTTTGCACCATTTTAAATACTGATTAGTCTTAATTGTCAAATTTATTAGGCAGTTTTATTATTTGGGCCCATTCAGCTAATTTGATGTTTTTAATCTAATTTCAGGAATTAATGAAGCATTGGGCTTGAATCCAGAATTGAGCTTGGACTTGAAGAGGGCAGACTATTTTATTCTACAAAATTAGATCTTATCTTATCTTTATCTTATCTAGATTTGAATTTCTCATCTAGATATTATTTAATCTAGATCTTATCTTATCTTATCTAGATTTGAATTTCTCATCTAGATATTATTTAATCTAGATCTTATCTTATCTTATCTAGATTTGAATTTAATTTATTTATGGGCCTGGATTTAAAACAGATTTGTAAGCTTTGGGGCTGAAAAAAACTATATAACAGCACCAAGGTTCTAGTTTACGGGGGCTCCCTCTCTCCCTCGCGGGAGACTCTCTCTCTCTTCTATTTTTCGTTTTTAGTTTTAGTCTCTCTTCTCTTTCTCTTTTATTTTCGTTTTTTTACAATTCCAGTTCAGACTTTTAGTTTTATCAATAAAATTTCATTCTCTATTTGATTAATGGAAGGCTAAGTCCGCAGCGTTGTTTTCCCTTGAGGATCAAGCATAGTTCTCTTTGAGGTTCTATTATTACTGTTAAATTCTGTTTAGTTTTTCCTCTTCACTAATTGCTTTGAATTTGTTGCTTTTAATTCATGCATGCTTAGTGCTTGATTAATTGTCTCTGCGCTTAATTTACGTTCATGCTTAATGATCGTTTATGAGTAATTGGTGTATGTGATGCTTAATCACATAATGAATGCCTTATGTTGAATTTCGCTTAGTAATTTAATTTAGGGTTGGATTAAGTGGTTAAACTGATAAAGGATAAACTCTCGTAACCTAGGATAAGAGACTTGCTTGTGAATCAAGGGGAAGCAACGTGTTTTAATTCTGATATTTTCTAATTCACATATATTCGCTGTTTAATTTACAAAAGCAAACAACCCCCCCCCCCCATCGTTACTGTTACTGTTACATGCAGTATATTATGAACATTTGGCTTGTCATTGCTCGTTGGGAAACGACCTAGGATCACTTCCTGTTACTGCATTTTCATGTTTATTTGATTCGGGTACGGCCTCGATTAAATTTGGCGCCGTTGCCGGGGAGCAGTGTCCAAAGGTTCATAATAGCTAGCTATTGTTGTGTGTTTAATCCTTTCGTGTTTTATGTTTAATTGTTAGTATTGTGTTAGTATGTGTGTTAGTGTTGATTAGTTCACTGGTATTGATAACACACAAATCCAGAATCCATATATCTAGGCTAATTAGACTTGTCAGGTTTTAGCGATTTTAATATATAGATTTTAGTCCTTATTTTCATTGTCGGTCTTCCTTAGAAGTAGTTATTCCTTATTTTTTACTGTTGGGTTTTAGGAGTAAGTATTTAGATTTAGTAGATTTAGATCTTATTTATTTGAATTTCTTAGAAGTAGTTATCTTTATCGCAATTTAAATATTTTATCATATCTTATCTTTAAATTTTTTATCTTATCTTATCTATTATCTTTATCTTCTATTTTGATCTTTCAATCTTTTATCTTCGAATTTTATCTTTAAATATCTTATCTTTTCTTTTATCTTCTAATTTTATCTTTAAATATCTTATCTTTTCTTTACCTTATCTTCTATCTTCTATTTTAAATTCTTATCTCTTGCTTTTAAATTGGGTTTGCATTAATCTAAATACAAACAAAGTCCCTGTTTCAGTCTTGGGTGTTTTGCTGTGAAGATTGTGCAGCCAAGCAGGAAAGATTGGAGTACCAGGCTTGATGATGCTCTCTGGGCACATCGGACTGCCTACAAAGCACCCATAGGAATGTCTCCTTATCGGGTTGTCTTTGGAAAGGCATGTCATCTTCCAGTGGAAATTGAGCACAAAGCATACTGGGCAGTGAAGACTTGCAACTTCTCTATGGATCAAGCTGGCGAGGAAAGGAAGTTGCAACTGAGTGAGTTAGATGAAATCCGCCTAGACGCCTACGAGAATGCCAAGTTCTACAAAGAAAAGACCAAGAAGTTCCATGATAGCATGATAGTTAAAAAAGACTTTGTGGTTGGGCAAAAAGTGTTATTGTATAATTCTAGGCTTGGACTCATGAGTGGTAAGTTGAGGTCTAAGTGGATTGGTCCTTTTATTGTTACTAATGTTTTTCCTTATGGTACAGTTGAGATCAAAAGCGACTCCACAAACAAGAGCTTCAAGGTCAACGAACATCGACTTAAGCCATTCCTCACGAACCCTTCTTTAGTGGACGTAGTGGTGGAAGAGACTTCCTTACTCCACCCTACTCTTCCTCCACCATGACTTAGGGAGTTTTTCTTTTCCTATCTCCTTCTTTGCTTTTATTACACTTGTCCGATTCTCTTTGATGATTTAATTGTTTTTAATCTTTTAATTGTGCTACATTGAGGACAATGTGTTGTTTAAGTATGGGGGGGGGGGGGGGGAGTGTTCTTTGGTTTTGTTAATTTGTTAGTTGTGTTAATTTGTTAATGTTGTTAGTTTCGTCGGATTTTCAGTTTAATATTTTGGGTCAATTTTGTGTGCACGTACGACTTTGCATGTTTTTCTTTGAATTATAGGATATGTTAAAGAAATGGGTAATTGTTTTGAAAATAAAAGTTCTTGACATTTTGTGACTTGAAATCCTTGATTCTTCTCTACATGTCATGATAGTTTTGAAAGCTCAATTTGAAAGTGATGATTTTACCTTTGTGAGAATTTGAGCCATCCATCATTATAATCATTTGGTGTGTTTTGCCCCATTGATTGCTTGCACAATAGCCTTGGCTTGATTCTTGTTGATGCGTCCTAATTCACATGCATATTTGGAAATGATTAAGGCAATTTTGTTCTTATAAGCTTCTAGCCAAATGGACTTACCTTGAATTAATTCCTTTGATAGCCCTTTTGAGCCTTGTTTCCCTTTCCTTGTTTTGAAGCTCACTACAAGCCTTAAGTGAAAAACCATGATATTACCATATCCTTAAGGAATTTTGGAGCTTTGGAATTGTTTTGGGAATAAGTGTGGGTGGGGGGTTTTTGTTTCATTGGACAACTTGTTTTGTTGGCTATGCTTCATGATGTATTTTGGGCCATACTTGATGTACATTGTATATTGGTTAAATGTTGGACATGCTGAATGAAATGTTGTTTCTCAAAGGCTAAAAAAAAAAAAAAAAAAAAATTCGGAAAAAAATTCGGAAAAAAAAAAAGCAATAAAGTTGAGTGAATAAGATCTTAAATGGCACAAGAATGATGAAACTCTTGGTTCTACTCTTCATGTTTAATTTTTATCCTTACTTCTTTTTATTTTCTTATTTTTTTTCTTAATATGCACTTATTCCCCTTTGCTCCTCTATTCCTTTGGGATTTAGCCACTTATTCCATATTTCTCCATACCTTGTCCTTGGCCCCATTACAACCTTAAAAGACCTTTTGATCCTCATGTGCTTGTGTTTATGGGTTGATTGTCAATTTTAGAATCTTGCCAAGTTTATGTGGTGTTTGCTTTCATGGGTGCTTTGAGGGTAAATAGTAGCCTAGACACTTGAGAGATAGAGTGTATATCTTGTGAGGCTTTATCACTTTTCATTCTTGAGCTGATTAACTATTTTGCCATGATTGGGTTGCTTGGATGATTTTCATGAATGTCTTGACTTTTTGGATCTCCTTATGTTAGATGTTACCCATTCCTTTTATTCCTTGATGTTCATTGAGAAATATGTGAATGTTTTTGTTTGTCTCCCTCTGATATCCTTGGATTTTGTTCTTTGTTTCATTTTACCCAGGAGTGCAAAAGGCTAAGTATGGGGGGTTTTGATGTGCCATCATTTTCTTCTATTTTCTAAACCCTTTTTGCACCATTTTAAATACTGATTAGTCTTAATTGTCAAATTTATTAGGCAGTTTTATTATTTGGGCCCATTCAGCTAATTTGATGTTTTTAATCTAATTTTAGGAATTAATGAAGCATTGGGCTTGAATCCAGAATTGAGCTTGGACTTGAAGAGGGCAGACTATTTTATTCTACAAAATTAGATCTTATCTTATCTTTATCTTATCTAGATTTGAATTTCTCATCTAGATATTATTTAATCTAGATCTTATCTTATCTTATCTAGATTTGAATTTCTCATCTAGATATTATTTAATCTAGATCTTATCTTATCTTATCTAGATTTGAATTTAATTTATTTATGGGCCTGGATTTAAAACAAATTTGTAAGCTTTGGGGCTGAAAAAAACTATATAACAGCACCAAGGTTCTAGTTTACGGGGGCTCCCTCTCTCTCTCACGGGAGACTCTCTCTCTCTCCTCTCTCTCTTCTATTTTTCGTTTTTAGTTTTAGTCTCTCTTCTCTTTCTCTTTTATTTTCGTTTTTTTACAATTCCAGTTCAGACTTTTAGTTTTATCAATAAAATTTCATTCTCTATTTGATTAATGGAAGGCTAAGTCCGCAGCGTTGTTTTCCCTTGAGGATCAAGCACAGTTCTCTTTGAGGTTCTATTATTACTGTTAAATTCTGTTTAGTTTTTCCTCTTCACTAATTGCTTTGAATTTGTTGCTTTTAATTCATGCATGCTTAGTGCTTGATTAATTGTCTCTGCGCTTAATTTACGTTCATGCTTAATGATCGTTTATGAGTAATTGGTGTATGTGATGCTTAATCACATAATGAATGCCTTATGTTGAATTTCGCTTAGTAATTTAATTTAGGGTTGGATTAAGTGGTTAAACTGATAAAGGATAAACTCTCGTAACCTAGGATAAGAGACTTGCTTGTGAATCAAGGGGAAGCAACGTGTTTTAATTCTGATATTTTCTAATTCACATATATTCGCTGTTTAATTTACAAAAGCAAACAACCCCCCCCTCCCCATCGTTACTGTTACTGTTACGTGCAGTATATTATGAACATTTGGCTTGTCACTGCTCGTTGGGAAACGACCTAGGATCACTTCCTAGTTACTGCATTTTCATGTTTATTTGATTCGGGTACGGCCTCGATCAATCGATTACAGCCTTATCGTAATCGATTACACAATTGTTTATGAGACAATGACTAATTCATTCAGGAGTCTCTACTTTAATCGATTACCATGTGATATAATCGATTACTTCTCTTATTATAAGTGTTTCAGAAGAAAACAAGAACACTTTAATCGATTACATTATTCTTGAGCTATTTCCAGGTTTTAGAGAGAACACTTTAATCGATTACTTAATTAAATTAAGTGATTACTTTGTGGATTTAATCGATTATAGGCGATTATAACCGTTTTCTCTATAAATAACCAACTTGTGTTCTCTTTTAAATAATAATGAAAAAACAACAAAATAAGCTTTTGATTGAGCTAAGATCATGTGTTATTATTAGTTAAAGAAAAAAGAGAAGAAAAGTACTTAGAAATAGTAACTCACAACTTCAAATCTCTTGATTGTGAAGATCTTTTGTGATAAGTGAGTTGTGTTACTTTCTTGAGCATAAGAAGCCGCCTTATTCAGCCAAGCAAGGTTTTGCGGAAAGGATTGATCAGGTTGTGTTTATCTTTACTCTTGGTTTTTCATGTATGGTTTTACACATCTTTTGTTTGTGCATGAATCTCTGAAGGCATGCTAGAATAGGTGTTTCTTGTTTGGGCTAAGAGTAGGTTTCTCTTAGGTTCTTATTCACAGAGGACCCTAGTTGTAGAAGCAAAGATATTTTGATGTTTTGATGATGCCAAAGGGTCACGCGCTTCTCAAGTTTTTTATTCAAGACAAGAATCTAAGAAATTCAAGATATATGATCAAGATAATCTCTAAAGACTTAGGAAGGGAATTCCAAGTTGAAACAGCAAGAGGTTTGGCCAAAGAATATGAGTCAAAATGTTTTTACAAGAGATTTACTCTCTGGTAATCGATTACCAGTGGCCAAAATACTTCCTGAAATGCTTTTAAAATGTTTTTAGATGTTTTTGAAAACATGTAGTTGATTACATAAGGATTATAATCGATTACCAGCAGTTAAAACTATTTATAACAGCTATTAGAAATTTGAATTCAAATTTTACACTATGTAATCAATTACACTTGGATGGTAATCGATTACCAGTAGTTATTGAACGTTTTAATTCAAATTTTAAAGCCTGTAATCGATTACACAAGTCTTGTAATCGATTACCAGAGGATATTTTCAGAAAATAATTTCCAAGAGTCACATATGTTCAAATGGTTTTTGAATGGCCATCAAAGGTCTATTTATATGTGACTTGGAACACGAATTTGCTTAGAGTTTTTCTGTACAAAAAGTCTTATCCTCTCAAAAGCAAAATTGTCTTATCCTCTAAAACATTCCTTGGCCAAAACACTTTGAATTCAATAAGGAATTATTTGAGTGCTTCATTGTACAATCTATCTCTTTCAAGAGAGATTTCTTCTTCTCTTCTTCTTACTTCTGAAAAGGGATTAAGAGACCGAGGGTCTCTTGTTGTAAAGCAATCTGAACACAAAGGAAGGGTTGTCCTTGTGTGGTTTAGAACTTGCAAAGGGTTTTTATAAGATAGTGGAACTCTCAAGCGGGTTGCTTGGGGACTAGACATAGGCACAAGGGTGTGGCCGAACCAGTATAAAACTGAGTTTGCACTTTTTCTTCCCTTAAACTCTTTTATTTATTGTTGCTTATTGTTTCTATTCATTAATCTTAATTTGAATAACTATTTAGGAATTCATTTTAAAAGGAATCTTGGGACTAGGGTTAAAATCAAAGTAGAATTTTTAATTAGGGAATAGTTTGTGATATCTTAATTCAACCCCCTCTTCTTAAGATATCTGAGGCCACTTGTCTAACTAGTGGTATCAGAGCTTCATTCTTGTATAAAGTTTAGAAGCTTCAAGAATAATGGCCTCATCAAACTTCTTATTCCCAGAATGAAATTCAAAAAATAGGCCTCCTATTTTTAATGGAGAGGGTTACCACTACTGGAAAACCCGAATGCAAATCTTTATTGAGGCAATAGACTTAAACATTTTGGAAGCCATAGAAGTAGGACCTTATGTACCCACCATGGTGGCTGGAAATGCAACAATAGAAAAACCTAGAGAAGAGTGGACTGTAGATGAAAGAAGATTAGTGCAGTACAATTTAAAGGCTAAAAACATCATCACTTATGCCCTAGGAATGGATGAATATTTTAGGGTTTCAAATTGTAAGAGTGCTAAGGATATGTGGGACACTTTACAATTTACACATGAGGGCGCAACTGATGTTAAACGATCTAGGATAAATACTTTAACTCATGAGTATGAATTATTTAGGATGAAAACAAATGAAAGTATACATGATATGCAGAAAAGATTCACACATATAGTTAATCATCTTGCATCATTAGGAAGAATATTTCCAAACGAGGATCTCATAAATAAAGTGTTAAGATGTCTAAGTTGAGAGTGGCAACCAAAGGTAACAGCCATCACAGAATCTAGAGATTTTTCTATTATGTCTCTTGCTACACTATTTGGAAAATTACATGAACATGAGATGGAGTTGCAAAGACTAAATCAACATGAAGAAAATGATAAGAAGAAGAAGGGAATTACTCTTAAAGCCTTATCTTCAATCCAAGGGGAAAATGACATAGAAGATTCAATTGACTTGGATGAAGATGAAGATCTTAGCCTCTTTGTCAAAAGATTCAACAAATTTCTTAGAATGAGAGGAAATCAAAGAAGACAAAACTTCAAACCTGAAAGAAGGACTGAAGAGTCATTTCAAACTCTAAAATGCTTTGAGTGCAATCAACCTAGACATCTGAGGGCTGATTGTCCAATCTTTAAGAAAATAATAGAGAAGTCTAAAAAGAAGATTATTGGAGAAAAGAAGGCAAAGAAGACCTATATCACATGGGATGATAACGACTTAGAATCGTCTGATGATTCTGAAAAAGAAATGATTAATCTATGTCTAATGGGCAAAAACTATGAAAGCGACAAAGAGGTAACATCTTCTAACAAATCTATTTCTTTTGATGAGTTACAAGATGCATTTGCTGAGTTACATAGCGAATCTATTAAACTAGAAAAACTTGTTTCTTCATCTAAGAAAACAATTTCAGATTTAGAGAACGAAATTTCAAAATTAAATAAAGAAATAGATCTTCTTAAAATTGAAATTTCAATCTGTAAATCTAGTGATAAAGTTCATGCTTCTACTATGACTAATAAAAAAGTAAATTCATGTAAATGTTGTAGCAAGTATGTAGAAGAAATTAAAAATTTGAAAAACTCACTTGCAAAATTTTCTATTGGCAAAAATAACCTAGATGTCATATTAGGAAATCAAAGATGTATTTTTGTTAAAGCAGGAATTGGATACAAACCAGAAAAACAAAAAAAGTTTTACAAAGGTTTATTTTCTTCCTCACAAAAATATAATTCTCCTTTCATTACATGTTTTTATTGTGGAAGAAAAGGACATGGAACATCTACATGCTATTTTAAGAAAAATTGTAATAACATTAAGATGATTTGGGTCCCAAAAGGATCCATTGTTCACACTAACACTCAAGGACCTAATAAAAATTGGGTACCTAAGTCACAATGTTAATCTTGTAGGAACCATTGAGGAAAAAATGGTACATAGATAGCGGGTGCTCAAAACATATGACGGGAGATGCATCAAAGTTCACACATATCTCTCCCAAGAAAAGCGGGCATGTAACTTATGGTGACAACAACAAAGGTAGAATTCTTGGAGTTGGAAAAATAGGTACGAATTCTTCAAATTCCATTGAAAATGTTCTACTTGTTGAAGGCCTTAAGCACAACTTGCTTAGTGTTAGTCAATTATGTGATAAAAACTATCTAGTATCATTTGATTCTCAAAATTGTCTCATTGAACATAAACATGACACTAATATAAAGCATATAGGGTTTAGAGTCAACAATGTTTATATGATAGACTTAAGTAAAAAAACTAGATAATAATCAATGTTTTCTTAGCAAAGAAGATGATCCATGGCTATGGCATAAACGGATTGCTCACATAAACATGGAACACTTAAATAAACTAATTTCAAAAGATTTAGTTGTTGGCTTACCTAAACTAAAATTTGAAAAAGATAGACTGTGTGATGCATGCCAAAAGGGAAAACAGACTAGAGTTTCATTCAAATCCAAAAACATTGTTTCAACTACTCAACCGTTACAATTGTTACATATGGATTTGTTTAGTCCTTCTAGAATTATGAGTTTTGGTGGAAGCTATTATGCACTTGTCATTGTTGATGATTATTCTAGATATACTTGGACACTATTTATCACTCATAAAAATGATGCATTTCAAGCATTTAGGAAACTTGCAAAAGTTATTCAAAATAAGAAAAATCTCAAAATTATATCTATTAGGAGTGATCATGGGGGTGAATTTGAAAATAAATAATTTGATTTATTTTGTGATAAGCATGGCATTGAACATAACTTTTCTGCACCTAGAACCCCTCAAGCTGTTGAAAGGAAAAATAGGTCTTTGGAAGAAATTGCTAGAACCTTATTAAATGATACTCCACTTCCAAAATATTTTTGGGCTGAAGCCATTAATACTGCATGCTATATCATGAATAGGGCTTTATAAGACCCATTTTAAAGAAAACTCCATATGAACTGTTCAATGGCAGGAAACCAAACATCTCGCATCTTCATGTTTTTTGTTGCAAGTGTTTTGTATTAAACAATGGAAAAGAGAACTTTGGAAAGTTTGATAGTAAGTCAGATGAAGGAATTTTCCTTGGTTATTCTTTGCATAGTAAAGCTTATAGAATATATAATAAGAGAACAATGACAATTGAAGAATCAATTCATGTTTCCTTTGATGAGTCTAATGTTATTTCTCCAAGAAAGGATATTTTAGATGATATTGCAGAATCTTTAGAACAAATGTATATTCATGGAAAAGATTCTAAAGGAAAAAGAGAAGGAAGCAATGAAGATCCTCCAGTAGAAGTCAAAGCAAATAATGATCTTCCAAGAGAGTGGAAAGCTTCAAGAGATCATCCCCTTGACAACATTATTGGTGATATCTCGAAAGGGGTAACAACTAGACACTCTCTCAAAGATTTATGCAATAACATGGCTTTTGTATCTATGATTGAACCTAAAATTTAAATGAAGCCATAATAGATGAAAATTGGATAATAGCTATGCAGGAAGAACTAAACCAATTTGAAAGAAATAATGTTTGGGAGTTAGTTGAGAAACCTAAAAACTACCCAATCATTGGAACAAAATGGGTGTTTAGAAATAAATTAGATGAAAATGGCATAGTTATTAGAAATAAGACTAGATTAGTTGCCAAAGGATATAATCAAGAAGAGGGGATAGATTATGAGGAAACATATGCTCCAGTTGCTAGATTAGAAGCCATCAGAATGTTATTAGCCTATGCATCCATAATGGACTTTAAGCTTTATCAAATGGATGTAAAAAGTGTATTCCTAAATGGCTTTATTCAAGAGGAAGTATATGTAAATCAACCCCTTGGATTTGAAAACTCAGACAAGCCTAATCATGTTTTTAGATTAAAAAAGGCTTTATATGGCTTAAAGCAAGCCCCTAGGGCTTGGTATGAGTGTCTGAGTAAGTTCCTTTTAGAAAAGGATTTCTCTAAAGGCAAAGTAGATAATACTCTTTTCATAAAAAGAAAATTACATGATATTTTATCGGTTCAAATTTATGTTGATGATATTATTTTTGGATTTACTAATGAATTATTGTGAAAGGAATTATCTCATGACATGTAATGTGAGTTTGAAATGTCAATGATGGGAGAACTTAATTTCTTTATTGGATTACAAATTAAACAAACCAAGACTGGAATTTTTGTCAATCAATCCAAGTACTGGAAAGAGTTAATTCAC
Source organism: Glycine max (assembly GCF_000004515.6). Lineage (NCBI taxonomy): Eukaryota > Viridiplantae > Streptophyta > Magnoliopsida > Fabales > Fabaceae > Glycine > Glycine max. Next base: position 30,454,168 of record NC_016088.4, on the reverse strand, counting down.
ATATTTGGGATGGAAAATGCTAAGCACATGGCTACACCAATGAGCACTGCTTGCTATTTAGATAAAGATGAAACCGGTCAGTCAATAGATGTTAAGCAATATCGAGGTATGATCGGATCCCTTCTTTATTTATCTGCTAGCAGACCTGATATAATGTTTAGTGTGTGTATGTGTGCTAGATTTTAATCAAATCCCAAACAGTCACATCTTAGTGTCGTTAAAAGAATCATAAGATATTTGTTAGGCACTATGAATATAGGTTTATGGTATCCTAGGAATTCCACATGCACCTTAATAGGATACTTTGATTCAAACTTTGCCGGTTCTAAATCAGATAGAAAGAGCACAAGTAGAACTTGTCAATTCATTGGATATGCTCTAGTCTCTTGGCATAGTAAGAAACAAAATAGTGTTGCTTTATCCACTACAGAAGCAGAGTATATTTCTGCTAGCAGTTGTTGTGCACATATTTTATGGATGAAGCAATAACTCTTTGACTATGGAATCCTTCTTGAACATATAGCTATTAAGTGTGATAATACAAGTGCAATTAATCTTTCCAAAAATCCAGTTCAACATTCTAGAACCAAGCATATAGAAATTAGGCACCATTTTCTAAGAGATCATGTTCTGAAGGGAGATTGTGTGCTAGAATTTGTTGATACAAAGAATCAGCTTGCTGATATCTTTACAAAACCTCTCCCCAAGGAAACATTCTTTGCCATTAGAAGAGAATTAGGCCTCTTAGATGTTAGTGATTTGGATAAATAAGGATTGATTGGTTGATTGAAATATTTATATTTAATTATTGATTGTTTGTGTTGATTGATTAAATATGTTACTATGCTTGATTTCTACTTGTGAATGGTTATGGCTGTGTTATTTTCTGCCTTATGTTAATTTCCACGTACTTTGGCTTTTTGATGTTGCCAAAGGGGGAGAGAAACGAGGATTAGGAGCTTAGAAATCAAAAGATCATAAATTCCAAAACATAGGGGGAGTATGGGATGAGTGAACGATCTATCTTGTATATATTCTATCTTGTATCTTGATTTCAGGATTTGTTATCATCAAAAAGGGGGAGATTGTAGAAGCAAAGATATTTTGATGTTTTGATGATGCCAAAGGGTCACACGCTTCTCAAGTTTTTTTTTCAAGAAAAGAATCCAAGAAATTCAAGATATATGATGAAGATAATCTCTAGAGACTTAGGAAGGGAATTCCAAGTTGAAACAACAAGAGGTTTGGCCAAAGAATATGAGTTAAAATGTTTTTACAAGAGATTTACTCTCTGGTAATCGATTACCAAAGGATGTAATTGATTACCAGTGGCCAAAATACTTCCTGAAATGCTTTTAAAATGTTTTTAGATGTTTTTGAAAACATGTAATCGATTACATAAGGATTGTAATCGATTACCAGCAGTTAAAACTATTTATAACAACTATTGGAAATTTGAATTCAAATTTTACACTATGTAATCAATTACACTTGGATGGTAATCGATTACCAGTAGTTATTGAACGTTTTAATTCAAATTTTAAAGTCTGTAATCGATTACACAAGTCTTGTAATCGATTACCAGAGGATATTTTCAGAAAATAATTTCCAAGAGTCACATCTGTTCAAATGGTTTTTGAATGGCCATCAAAGGTCTATTTATATGTGACTTGGAACACGAATTTGCTTAGAGTTTTTCTGAACAAAAAGTCTTATCCTCTCAAAAGCTAACTTGTCTTATCCTCTAAAACATTCCTTGGCCAAAGCACTTGCAATTCAATAAGGAATTATTTGAGTGCTTCATTGTACAATCTATCTCTTTCAAGAGAGATTTCTTCTTCTCTTAGCGCTCGTCTTTTCGCTTAGCAGATGGACTCAAGTGGTGCACTTAGCGGGATTAGCCCTCACTCAACGAACATGCAAAACTCATCCTTCTTCCAGATTCTTCCTCGCGCTCAGCCAAAGGAGTGTTGCGCTCAGCGGATGGCTCACTAAGCCAGAAGATTGGCTTAGCGAGTGGATGAAAATCAGCACTTCACAAACTTGCCTAATTAACCTGAAATTGAGAGGAAATGATTATTAAACACACAAAATAGGAGTACTAAGTATTTATTACCTATCTTTAACAAAAAGTAATTACAACACTACAAAATAACCATAAATTGGAGGAGTTTGATACAATTTACACAGGTTTTATACACAAAAGTTAGTCGTATTCATCGACTAACAACTCCCCTAATTTTATAGTTTTGCTTGTCCTCAAGCAAATAAAGAACAACTCACTGGTCCCCAAGTGACAAAAACATGCAGTGGCTATGTACAAAGGTGTATGCAACAAAAGTTATTGATTGCATGATAAAAAGAATGAAGCAAAATGCCCTCATCACTTGTCTTTCACAAAGCATGCAGTTATTCAAAGAGAAGAATAAAATGTAACCTGTACAATTAGATGAAGTTAGGCATAAGACAGATATCAAGGAAAGCAGCTTAAACCACAGTCTCACGACTTCTGTTTCACTCAAGCACAAGTTTTTAAGCTATTCATCAATAACAACTAGCAAGAGGTCCAATCTTTTAATTTCATCTCAAGTCATAAAGTCAGAAATGCATAAATAGAATCAGAAGGACTTTTACAGGCTTGTAGTGAGGCTTGACTACAAAAATAATTGGTTTGAGGCTTGACTACAAAAATAATTGGTTTTTCTAGGATTCAAAGGCTTAGATTCTATGAGAGCTCAAATCCTAGAATTATCCAAATATTTCTTCCAATACAATTATCTTATTTACTAGCCTTTCACTTTAATTTGTCTTTGACCTTATTACAACAACACATATTTTCTTTGATTGCTCTTATTTTTTTTTAAAAAAACACACAACTTATTTGTTGTGTGTGCTGATGCTTTACCTTTTACTTTACATCCCAATCAACTCCCCTGAATTTGGGGTAATTTGCCTTGAACTATCTACTCTCCTAGAATCTAAATAAGGTATCTGGAGATATTCATTCAAGTTCAGGGTTCAATTTTGAAAATGTAATTCAGCTCACAAAGGGTGCAAAGGATAGAATTATAATTCAAGGTAAGCTTTTTGGTCAATTGTCTTGTATATAAAATCATGGCCTTCATCATGTCCTCATTCATACATTTCATTCTAAATTTCAGAGATTGATGCAAAGACTATTACTCAAAGCTAGTCATTAACTCATAGTTTAAGATCACACTCTCACTGGTTATGGTTCAAGCTTTTCTTTCTCAATCAACCTGTCTATTGACTAATGATTCTAATTGCAAGTTTACATTGTTGTTCTTTCTTTGACTAACATACATACTTGTTCAAACTTATGAAAAGAAACAAAAACTCCATCACAATCATGCATTCAATCCAAAATCAATTCATAACACTAATTTTCACAAAAAGATAAAAATGTTTCACTGCATAATCATCCAAGTCAAGTTAAACTGTTCCATATGCTTCAAAACATGCATACCAACTATTCACAGAAGAAAAAGTATATAATTATAAACGGAAACCAAAATTATTCAAAACAATGTACTGAAACCAATATAGTTATAATTATTATCCAAAAAGCAAAATCATCATGAATTTAAAAATCCTTGAGACAGGTCCTAGGCATCCTAAGTCTGAGCCTCCTCCTCATCTATCAGATGGAAAAACAGGGGAATCAGAGAGAGCAACAGCTTCTCCAGATAAGGAATCAGAAATATCAGCAGCTTCTCCAACAAAAAATTGAAAGTCATCCGCCATGCATTTTCTCTCTTGCCCAGATAGGCTCGGCTTAGCGCACGACTTTCAACAAAAAATTTGACTAAGTTACTTGGGCTTAGCGATTCAGCCTCGCTTAGCCACAAGTATCTCAACAGGAGGATGAGTGTTCATCCTCACAAGATGAACTCACTTAGCACGGTAGGTGCGCTTAGCGAGTTCATCTAGAAACGCATATATTCAATGAATATTGATGAACTCGCTTAGCTCAACATGCTCGCTAAGCGAGTTCATTGTATTTTCCAGAAAAAAAATGCAAAAAACACAGTTCATTTTCTTCCATTTTTGAGCCTCTAAAAGGCATATCAAACATGCAAACCAATCAAAACTATCTACACAACATAATCATTCACAAAATCCTAATCTTTCACTAATCTAATATCATTAAAACCCTAAAAATTAAAAGGTAAATCTATGGTTTTCTAGCCCAAGGTTCAACAAAATCAAAGAGAAAGAAATGGAATGTGGAACTTACTTGGATTGTTGTGTGCTGAAGATGCATAAAAGATGCAAAAAGAAAGCAAGAATGTAGGTTGCACAGATTTGGGCAAGAGAGAAAATGCAAGGAATGCTCTGAGAATTTTGGGCAAATGTGAGTGTAACTAATGTTACACTCACTTAAGCAATTTTCGACCTTCTCGCTTAGCGAACCGTAGTGCTAAGCGAGCCAGAGAGACGTTTGGTTTCTCAAAGCTGGTCGCTTAGCGGCAATGAACCCTAGTTCTGGCCGCAAGGAAATGAGCTTAGCGGCAACGTGTCGCGCTTAGCCAAAGAATACGATACACTTAGCGAGCAGGCCATCGCTTAGCCCAATTCAGATCGAATTGAAATGGGCTTAGCTCAGCCTTGGCCAGCTTAGAGGACCAAATCAGCCTAAGATGCAAGGGTGGAGAGCTAAGCGCTAGAGACTCTCGGCTTAGCGCATGACCAAAGATGTGCTTAGCACGAAGCTTGCGCTTAGCAAAAGGACTGTTTTTTCAGAAAAAATTTTCTAAGTTATTTTTCAGTACCTTCCTCAAGAAATTGAAACCCTTATATCTATCCTTCAAAATAAGCTGATATACCCCAATATAATGATTATGAAGCAAGTTCCACATTATGCCCTAAATAAAAGAAAAGAAAAGTAGAAATTAGAACTGGGTTGCCTCCCAAAAAGCGCTTCTTTAACGTCACTAGCTTGACGCTTGTACCTCAATGGGTGATCACGTTTTGGTTCGTACTTCTAGCACCTCCTTACCCACTTCCATTACCTGTAAGCAAACATTTTGTTCTGGAGTAGGCTTTTTGTTGACTCCCCAATGCAGTTACTTTTTGTTCATTTATGTCTCAAGGAAATTTCAATGGGGGTTTACCGGAAAGTGCACCGAATCGTTAAGTATTTAAAATTTAAAACGGATGAATCTGAGTATCAAACAAAGGGAACTAATGTTAGCCTGAATTAAGTTCAGAATCGAAGCACTGTTGAGAGAATGGGTGAGTGATAATTTCAAACAGAATTTAAACATAACTTTTATGCTAAAAACTATAAAATGCAAGGTAAATAAAATGACAGCAGTAGGTAGAAATGTTAGGTCTTTCTTACAAACAAGCTGATGCATAGAAATATATTTCTCTAATCAATCGTGCTCTTGTGTTCTATGTTGTAGCCTAAATTACTAAACCCTCGATCCCTCGTTAGGCCGAATTAATCCAAGCTTCTTCCTCAGATCCCTCTTGTTGGACTAGGCCCGATTTAGACAGCCCTCTTAGGTTTAGACTAACTTAAACTGAGTTTCGTCCGTAGATCCCTCATTTAAGACTAGACTCAGTTCAAGTAGCTTACGAAAGTTTAGCCTAATTTAGCCTAAGCTTCATCCGCAGATCCCTCATTTAAGACTAGGCCTAAACTAAACAACATTATTGTAACAACATAATTAAAACCAAAACTTAATCCGCAGATCCCTCATTTAAGACTATGTTTTGATCCTGCTTCAATCAAGTTCTAAGGCAGCAGTACATTTCCCAATGCTAAAGTCACCTAACTATGCACACAATTGGGTGATCAAACCAAAAGCATACAAACATTAAGCATTGATCACAAAGAACACAATCAATTAGATATTACGTATTTACATCAGCTGTTCATTAGAAATCCCCAACTAGGGTGTTTAGCCAGCCATTACAAAGAAACCCTAACAATAAATGAGATTAAAAGCAGAGAATGATAGTTTCTTACACAAGAAGAAGGATTCCTCCTCCTCTTCTCAACATCTCACACTCACTCTCGACTTAATAATCTCTCTCAAATGACAAAACCTAGGATTCAATGCACAAGTTGTTCCTCTTTGCTGCTTCTAGGGCTTTTTTCCCAAAATAGGCACTATGGAATATGTTGTGCACCAGTGCCTTTGAAAATTTTGAGCTTAGCCCAACTGCTACTTTTTGCAATTCAAAACTTAGCCTCTTTTTCACCTGAAAATGCACAGATTTCATCATTAAATCCAATGGAAATGTTCTAGAGACAGAGTTAACCATAAAACGTGATTTATTTACAAAATTTACTCCAAAATAACCATAAATTGGGGAACTATACAAGCTTTGGAAAATGATTTCTATACAAAAGTTAGTCGTATAAAGCGACTAACAAACTCCCCCAAATTTACAGTTTTGCTTGTCCTCAAAAGAAAATGGTGTTTGATTCATCAAGGACATCAACCATATGAACTGAATACCATGGAATGCTTAAATCAATTACTTCTCACAAGCATGCAGTTTTTCAAAGATAAGAGCACAAGTATTAGAGTCACAGTTGGAATAAGCTAGTAAGCATGACAGAAATCAAGAAAGGATCATCAACCAAAACCTCACAGTCATTGTTTCACTCAAACTCAAGTGTTTAGGCTTATTCCATCATAAACAACCAACACAAGTTCCAACCTTTGCATTTCATCTCCTATCATATAGTAATGAACACACAAAAATGAATCCAAAGGACTTTCTAGGCTAGTAATGGGGTTAGGCTGCCAACAATTCATGGTTTTTCAAGGATTCAAAAGCTTAGGTTCTAGGAGAGCATTCATCCGTAGAATAACCTTCACTTTTTCATTCATTCCTTCCCCATACTTGCCCTTTTTCTTAGGCACTTAGCTTTCATACCTGAAATTATAGCATGCATACTTATTAACTTTGTTTATACTTACAATTTTTTTTTCACAGAGAATAGAAACAGTGTGTATATACTATTTTCTTTGACCATTTCAATCCTTACCCAATGTCTCCCCCAAATTTGGAACAAATTTACCTTAATAATAACTCCCCTAAATTTGGGACAAATTTGCCTTGAACCATCTTTTGTGGATGATGCTCTCCTACAACCTAAAATAAGGTAGAAGAAGATACAACTGAATAGGCTCGAGGTTCAATCAATCAATCAATTCATTCAGCTCAAACTGGGAGCAAGGGATAATTCATTCAATCACAAGGTTAGCTTTTTGGCTAAGTAGCTATTCATAATCAAACATGGCCTTCATCATCCTCAAGTTCATGCATCCAATCCATACTTATGAGATTCACGCAAAAATCAGCACTAAATGATAGTCGTTTCTCTCAAAATTTTAAAGATCACACTCTCACCGAGATACGATTAATGCATTCCTTCACAATCAATCTGACAACCAACTAACATTTTCAGACATAATTCTAATCATATGCTCATTCTCTTCTAATGACGAAAAACTTGATCAAAACAATCATCTAATCATCCCAGTCCATTCAATTCATACATTTTCTCAATCAATCAATTTCAAACACTCATTCCATACCAAACAAGCCATTGCATACAATGTTCAATCAATTCATTGTTCAATCAAGCTTTTTGTACAAGGAAACAAATCACTATGCTACTGAAATTAAAAGACTAAAACATAAAAGCTGAAATTTAAATGTCATAAATCATAAAATAACTGAAATTAAATTAAAGTGTTCATAATGCAAAAAAATTAAACGTCCTGCTCCTCCTATGGCTGGTCTTCATTAAGATCCAGTGCTGGAGCTGCTAAAGAATCTTGAATAGTCTGCTCAGGCTCCACCACTGGTGTGGCATCATTAGGTGCATGTGCAGGGGCTGGAGATGGCTCTGGAATAGTCTCCTTCTTCTGAGTCGTATGTGTACCTGCATCAAAATCAATAGGCTCAAGAGGAGTGAGCTCATCCTCATCCTTTGCTGCTGCTGCTGCTGGAGGCTCCTCAGTCACAGGCTCCTAGGTTTTGCATGCCCCACCCCCTCCATAAGAAGAAGGCTGGTCTCCTGGCCAGGCCACCTGTGCCTCAAAATCCTTTATACTCATGATGGAGGGCAAGCCCAAGCCCTGAAGGCTCTGCATGATGATGGACTGCCCCCTGTGGATGCTCTGTAGCATGGAGTGAAGCATTTGAGGAGTGAAAATAAAATCTGCTGGACCTGTAGATACTGGAGCTGGAAATGGCATCTGTGAAGGTGTTGAAGGAATCACTGGAATCTCTGTGGAGGAAGAGGGAGAAAGTGTAGAAGAAGAAGGACCTCCTGTCTCTGGTGCTAAAGTGGAAGGGGCCTCAGATCTCTTTCCTCTGGCTTTCCTGGGTCCTCTGAAAGTTACTGTTGGATCATCAAGATTCCTACGGTTCTTCTTAATGTATGGCAAATTAATGGCAGGACTCAGGCTCTCTAAGGATCTTGAGTCAAACTGAACTCCCCTAGCCTTACATAAAGCTGTAATCAAGGCCGGGAATCCAAGTCTGGATGTGTCATGCTAAGCAATGAGGGAGATCTGGTGGGAGATAAGGTACCACACATTTATGTCCATGTTCATAATAATGCCATAGATGAGTCTGGCCCTGTCAAGAGTGACATCAGAAGTGTGGGAGGTGGGAATCAAGTTCGAGAAGGAAAGAACGCTCCACGTATGAGCTAGTGTAGTCATGTTCTTCCTCAGAATCTTCACTGGGTATCCATCAACATTAAGCTCGAATCCCCTCCCTGGGATACAGAGCTTGGCAGCTAACTCCTAAGGATCAGGCCTCAGGAGTGCAAATCTAGAATAAGCACAGAGCGATTCCGCCTCTTCCACAATAACAGGGGTCTTCAAGAAAGTGTTAAGAGTGTCCTCATCAAACTTAATCGAATGACCTCTCACCCTCACCTGCTTAGGTGATTTGTCCTCGAGGTCATAGAGGTTGGCGTAGAACTCATTCACAATGGCAACATCGATGCTGCCGTCAATTAAATCAGTCAATTCCTCATCTCAGTGGTGTCTCGCCAACTCATCTAAGAATTCATCAAACTCCATGGTATAAACAACCATGTTCCTCTCAGGAAAAAGCTTCCTAGGCACAATAACATCTGTGTATCTTTCCCAAGCCTCTTGGGAAGTGAATCTAGATCTGTCAAATCTGACTTGGGTAGGTGTAGAGGGTGCCTTTTTTTTTTCCTAGAAGCCATCTGCAAAATATATGACAAAACACACAAGATTAGCATAGGTTTATTCTCAAGAAAACAGAAAAATGAAAACTGAAAACAGAGTTGGGCGCTTAGCGCAGCATGTGTGCATAGCGCGCCTTATGAAATTAACTCAAGTGCTAAGCGCTGCTCGAAGACACAGAAAACATTTTTTTCTGCAGAATAGGCTAAGCGCAAAGCTGCACTTAGCCTAAGTCTACAATTTTAGAAATAGTAGAGGAGCGGGGCTTAGTGCAACATGCTGGTGCTTAGCTCAACCTCAACCAAAAGACACTGAGGCTTAGTGCATAGGCGTGCTTAGCCTTATTACAAAGGTGAAGAAATAGAACCTAAGTGGCACTTAGCGTAGCAAGCTAGGCTTAGCGCCTGAACTACTCTAAGTATCTTAGTATACTATTGACGCTTAGCGCACAGACACGCTTAGCGTCTGCATCGTTCAAGTTCATTAGCCACGATGAACGCACTTAGTGCGACATGGTCCGCTTAGCGCGATCATCAGAAATCCTAAAAATTTAACAGTTGCGATGAACAGGTTAAGCGCAACAGGCGCACTTAGCACGTTCATCGCAATTCCCAGAAGTACACACAGGGGTTTTCACCCCTTTCAGCCACATTGCCCCTAATGGGCTTCTAAACTTCCTAAAGTCCTAAAATACCTGATGCAATCCTACTACATGAGGGCATTGGATAGAAGACTCCAAGTAGATTGGGCCAGAGATGCAAGAGAAGGCCCAAGGGTTCTCATGAGCCTTAGGGTAGACTTCGGACCCATGAGCTAAAGTTTGAGCCCGCTTATCTTTGTACATATTAGATTAAGGTTTCATTGTTTTTGGGCCATGTATTGAGGGCTCCATAAAATAGGTAAGTCACCCTAGAAATGTAGGATTTTTCAGCCCTTGTATTTTAGGGCACATAGACTAGTTTTTGTATTAGGTGTAGTTTTGTAATTTCATATGCATTAAGTGTATATTTGATGTGTGTGGTTGGAAACAAATTTAATTGAATTGGGAGAAGCCCAATCCAATTAAATTTTAGAGGGGGAGGTGAGCATTTGCTTACTACACCCCATTGCCACATCATATAGTCACACTTTGTGCATGTCCTTCAGGCTTTACATGCCTCATGACACCTATGCACACTAAGTGGAGAATCTTAGACTTGATCTTCCATTAGTGGGCTGAACCATAGCTAAAATTCACTAAATTAGTGAAATTTTGGCTCCAAAATTTGGCTTCAAAAATTCAATTTCAAATTCAAGTGAAATTTGAATAGAAATTCAAATTTTCCTCCAATTTTGTGTGACACTTAGGCTATAAATAGAGGCCATGCGAGTGCATTTTTTTCAACTTTGATCATTTGAAAATTAAACTTCAGATTTCATAGCTCTTTTAGAGCACAAAATATTGTGCTCTTCTCTTCCTCTCCCTTCATTCATGTCCTTCTTCCTCCAAGCTCTTATCCATGGCCTCCTATGGTGGTGAGCTTCTTCTAGACTCATCTTCTCCTTGAAGTGGTGTCTCCTCTCTCTCTTCCTTCTCCATTCTGCTGCCATTCATCTTCCAAGAAGCAAAGGAATCCATTGATGAAGAAGATCCTAGGCCTTCAAGCTCCAATGGAGCTTACATCATGTGGTATCAAAAGCATCTTCATCTAGGTGATGTTCATTTACTTCCTCTATCTTTTTGTTCGGTGAATTCTCTTTAATTCCTTGTTCTTCATCTTATTCTCCATGTGTATCCTCCATTGTCTTGTGGTTTGGTGCTGTTTTGAGTAGATTAAAAAAAAATAAACCGATTAAATCTTAGATCTACACTTGTTCTTGCATTTCTATGGTTCAAATTTTGTAGATCTACTTTTGAATCATGTTTTTGTGTTGATTTTAGGTTCTATAATTTTTAATTCATAATATTCTGGTGCTGAACCTTAGATCTAAATTTTCGTCCAAAATATTGATTAGAAAAAAAAACACAAAAATCTAAGTGTAAATCACTTAATCCTTGTTGTCTTAGAGTCATGTTTAGTCATAGTAATTGTCACATTATGTTCTAAGTTTGTGTTGAACTTTTATTTTGTTGATTGAATTCTAGATACATTTGTTCATGTATTCTTGTCATTCTTAGCCTATCTTTTGAATTTTGAGTCTAATTCATGCATGTTATTTAGTTCATAACATGTTCTAAATCAATTCCTAGAAGTAGTCTTGTTGTTGAACTCTTTTTTTTTTTTGTTTTCTAAGTTTCCTACATGATGCCTATGATGAAGTTGAGTTGTGGTGCTGAGTTGTGGCTGGATTTGTGAATCAAAATAAGTCTTAAGCTCTCTTGAATTGTGTTATTCAAGATAATTGAGCATAAGCAAACACAAATTGTAACTATCCAAGCCTTAAGCAACATAAACACTACTCTTGATTTCTAGGTTGAAATCGCTGGTGCTGGCAGCTTGAACATACGAACTTGTATAAATTACTGGGAATTAGTCACTATGTTTTTTGAGCGGAAATTTTTACTGAATTTTCTAGACATCTGGACCAAAATTATGAAAAAAGAACCAAGCGATTTGGATTAAAGGAAAAAAATGAAAAATCACACAAGTTGGCAAAAAAATCAGTGTCCAGGAAAAAAAAGTGAAAGGGAAGTGTGCTTGTTGTTTTGGCTCAAAATTTGTTCTATAATTGGTTCCTATTTTATACCAATCCTAGTTCTGAAATTTCAATTGAAAATTACTGTGAATACAAGTTCCAAAACTAGAGGTTTCTTGAGTCTTTTTTTTTAGTTTTTTTTTACTCTACTCTAGAACCATTCTAAGTTTATCTTTGAGTCCTAGCTTACTTTTATGTGCTTTTCATTGCTTTAATTGTTGAATAATCCTTGAAAATTTGTCTTGTTTAAACTCTATTGGTTTAGCTTTCATTTCATTTTTTTTGGTCTTTGGTTATTGCTTGTCTCTTTGTTTCCTTGTTTGTGAGTTGCCATATAGGGAATTGGAAAGGAGGATTGGTACCATCCCTTGAAGAATTTGAGTCAAGAAGCAAGGGGAAAACCACCTTAAGAGCTATTGGACTAAGAAGCACTCCAAATTAAGTGAATCACCAAAGAGAGAACAACCACCAAAATGGAGGACCTTTTTGTAATTTTGTAATTGACAATTTACTTACTTTCATTGCTTTCAAATTTTGTAACAAAAAGGCCTTTCATTGGAATTAAGTTGGGAGCCTCCAATAGGTCACCCTACTTCCATTTGTGTGTAATAATTTTAGGCAATTTTACCTTAGGATTGTGAGTGTTTTGTTGGGAACCTTAAATGTGGTCATCCAAACACTCTTAGGATTCGCCTAGTTTACATTTCTTGCTTACTTTCATAGCTTATTTCCTTTACCTTCCATTGTCAAACCGCCTAGATAGCTTACCTTTTACCAATTAGTTTTTAGCTTATCTTTCACACCTCTTTTAGTGTTTATTTTGGCTAGTTTCAACCATAGTTTCTTTTGCCTTTTGTTTTCAAACCCCCAACAAGAAAGAACCATAACTTAGGAACCAACATAGGTCATCATTCATCTAGTGTTAATGGCGAGGGTACTAGTCATAAATACCCTTTATCTAGAATCTTAGATGAGTTGAGTTCCCTCAAGTTATGGAAAGAAAAACAAGAGAGAAAAGAAAAAGGAAAAAAATGAGTGGAAGAAATAAGTCAAGATGAAAGAAAGAAAATAAGAGAGGAAGAAAGAAGAAAAATAATGAAAGAAATGAAAAGAGAAAAACATGCCTCCTATAGTAGTCATAACTCTTGCAAGAGCCTAAGTGAAGAACTTCATGACTATTACAAAGGAAGGCATAGGTCACATCTTAGACCTCACTCCCATAGGAGAGAAAAGGAAAGAAAGCCTCAAGAGGCTAACATTAACCTCCCATACTTCCATGGGAAGGACAATGTAGAGGCTAACTTAGATTGGGAGATAAGGGTAGAGCAACAACTTAAAAGGAACTCTACTTCAAAATCTTATGGCTCTAACTCTTATCCAAAGAAAGACCAAGGTCAAGGCATCTTAGGGGTGACTCCTTCTAAGCCCAAAGATGATAAGGGGAAGACAATAGAAAAGCAACCCCTTAAGACTAGTATGCAAGAGAAGACTAGCTCCATGAAGTGCTTTAAATTTCTTGGAAGAGGACACTTTAGTTCTCAATGCCCCACCAAGAAAACCATGATTATGAGGGGCCAAGACATTTATAGTAGCCAAGATGAGGCTACTACTTCACCTTCCTCTAGTGAAAGTGAAGAAGCAAAAGGGGAAGAATCCAGTGAAGAAATCTACCCCTGAGAAGAAGGACAACCTTTAATGGTTAAGGAGGAGTGTAAGGAGGTAAGTGTCTCCTCCAAGAGGTTAGCTAAGAAGGAAAGGCATTTTGAAATAAAGGCAAATATTAAAGAAATTTACCCTCTTAGACAACCTCCACATTTTCTCCTTTGTAAAAAAACACTTGTTAGCATTGCCACACCTCTTGGGCTTGAGTTTACTCCTCAAGTAAATGAGTTATTGGATGAGTGTTTGGTTCGCAAGAGCTTAAATCCTTGTGCTTTGTTGGTACCCAAAATAGGTATTATTAGGCACCAAATCCCAAAAATAGGTGGTATGATGAATTTTTTGAGTGATGCAACCCTCTTTTGTAAAATCACTCGTGCACCCAACATCTTCATGATTTGTGTACATAAGGAATCATTAGGTAGGTTTGTTCTTATTTTTAGTTTCAATACAAACTTAGGTACTCATATGGGACACCTTAGGTTTGTCATACTTTTTGATAGGAATAATCAACATGAAAAATCAGGAAAAGATATGTTTTATTGCATTACTTTTCTTAATTTTTTAAATAGTGATCAAGAAGTTCCCATGAACCCTAAGAGAATAAAGGTCATTCCTGAGTGGCCCACTCCACCAAGTATAAGGAAAATTTGGAGCTTCCATGACTTAACAAACTTTTACAAAAGGTTTCTCCCATATTTTTCTATACTTATAGCACCACTCATTGAGTTGGTGAGGAAGCATGTTCCTTCATGGGAAGATGCCCAGGAAATGGATTTTTAGACCTTACCTTACTTCAACACACCAAACACCACTAATACATATGTGTTTGTTCTTTTTACAGGTGTTGAGGAAAAAAGCCTAGAGTTTCAAGAACCTCGGGATTTTAGGTCAAATCCTTTTCAAGGGGGAGGGAATGATGAAATCCTACCCTGCAAGGGCATTGGATAGAAGACTCCAAGTAGATTGGGCCAGAGATGCAAGAGAAGGCCCTAGGATCCTCATGAGCCTTAGGGTAGATTTCGGGCCCATGAGCTAAGTTTGAGCCCGCTTATCTTTGTAGATATTGGATCAAGGTTTCATAATTTTTGGGCCTTGTATTTAGGGCTCCATAAAATAGGTAAGGTACCCTAGAAATGTAGGATTTTTCAGCCCTTGTATTTTAGGGCACATAGACAAGTTTCAGTATTAGGGGTAGTTTTGTAATTTCACATGCATTAAGTGAATATTTGATGTGTGTGGTTGTGTCATACCCTAATTTCGTCCGGGGACCTTTGCTTGATGACATGCGACCTTTCTTTGGTCCTTGTAAGGTGCTTGGCACCCATCATTAGGCAATTTGTGAAATTCCAGGACATGCCGAAAAACCAAAAAAATATTGATGCACAATCCGTAAGTTTCCGTGACACACCGGAAATCAGATGGAAGCATCGTTGCATAATTAAGTGAGATTCTGTAAACATTCCGTAAGTCAAAAAGTGGATGATTATGTAATCCGCAAGGTTCCGTAACATTACGGAAAGAAAACAAGTATCGTTACGAAATTCGTAAGTTTCCGTAACTTTACGAAAAAAGAATCACCAAAAAAAAGCAGAGGGGGGTGTACTTAGTAAAAATGGGGGTGCAAATAGCACCCAGGCCCACTTGGGCCCTCCAGAATATTCCTCCAGAAGGCTGTTGCTTCTGGAGGAAGCAACCTGGCTCGCCTGGGCGAGCTGAGCTCGCCTGGGCGAGCTGAGCTCGCCTGGGCGAGCTGAGCGGCAACCACCTCCCCTATTTTGCTATAAATAGGGGAGGAAGTGAAGAAGAAAAGGGTTCAGCCCCTTTGGCACTTCTCTCTCTTTCGAATTTGCTTGGAAAAATTGTTTCCGTGAAGAAAATCTAAGCCGAGGCGCTTCCGAAACGTTTCCGTAACGTTTTCCGTGAGGAATTTCGCAAAGGTTTCAACCGTTCTTCGACGTTCTTCATTCGTTCTTCATCGTTCTTCGATCTTCAACGGGTAAGTACCTCGAACCAAGCTTTTCGATTCATTCTATGTACCCACGGTGGTCCACATTGTGTTTTGTGTATTTTTATTACCGTTTCATTTACTTTTTATACCCCCTCTTGACGTGCTTAAGCCATTTTACTTAAGTCATTTCTCGCTTAACTTAAAAATAAAATAAATTTCCACCGAACGTTTGAATTGTATTATCCGTTAACTTCGGTTAAAATGAATTCCGACCGTTCGGTCGTGCCGTAACCACGTTGGAAATAAAAAAAAAAGAGGTAAAAAATAATATAATAATAATAAAAATAAAAATAAACATCTTTTAGCAAAATAAAGCGGAAAATCAATCGGACGTTTTCTCTTAGGGATTTCTCATTCTTAATCGAATTGATTAATAACTAAAGTGAAACTAAGGCTAAAATCAACTCGCCTAGTCAAGCTCGTCCATAAAAATAGGCTTTTGAAGTTTGTCATTTCAATTTCTCACTAAGTAAAATGGATCATTTTTAAGGTCCAACGCCTTAAAATGATCACCTCTTAAAGTAAAAAAGAATCACTTGATAAGAAAGAACTACGTAGGTCTGATTTTCTCATCCCAAATTGAGGAATACGTAGGAGCAAAGGGAAACACCCTTGTCGACCACAAAAAAGGAAAAATATAAAAAGGATATAAAGACATAAAAGGGAACGTAAAAATCAAAGTCATGTTTGCACATTCGATTAAAGGCTGCCGTCCCTTGGGACGGACGTGTGGGGTGCTAATACCTTCCCCGTGCGTAAATACAACTCCCGAACCTTTCGAGTGAATAGGCAATTTAGTCCCTGAGATTGTAACCACTTTGCATATTAGTCCCTGACTTAAATTTTAATTCATAATAGTCCCTAACTTTACATAAGTTTTGCAAAATAGTCCCTGTCGTTAATTTCTCAGGTGACGGCGTTAGTGAGGTGTATAGGTGGCAATTCAGTGCCACGTAGATTGTCCAACGTGGCACTGAGGTCTGCATCTATAAATTCTCTCTCACATGCAAGGTTGCTTCTTCTTCCCCAAAAAAATTAGGGTTTACGAAGCTGCTGGATGCTTCTTCTTCTTCTTCTTCTTCCCACGCTGAGTTGCTTCTTCTTCTTCTACTGTGAGGCTCAGTCCCTGCTGCTTGTTCACTTGATTTGTCCATGTCTGCAAGTGGCAGTTGTTGTGCATTTTCTGGTAGTTTCATTCGGCAATGCCACCATGGAAGACGTGCAGCTATTCGAACTGCAAGAACAAGGAGAAACCCAGGAAGGTTATTCTATACTTGTGCATTACCCCAAACAGACCCAGATAACTGTCAATTTTTTCAATGGGTTGAAGAAGAAAACCAACTTTCTAATTCGTCTTCTGTCTCAAGAGAAACAATGGTAGTGGCTGATTTGAGGCTACAAATTGAAGCTTTGCAGAAGAAAATGAGAAATTTAACAAACATTGTGTTGTTAGGTTTTTCATTTTTAATTGTAATGTTAGTTTTAGGGGGAATGTACTTTAGGTAAAATGTGTAATAGCAGCTTTTGATATTGTAATTGTTGTTTTGCTGAAGAATTTGTAGTAGGAAGTAGCTTTTGTAGTGTAATAGCAGCTTTTGTTGCTACTGTCAATTGTTGTTTTGCTGAAGAATTTGTAATAGGAAGTAGCTTTTGTAGTGTAATAGCAGCTTTTGTTGCTACTGTCAATTATCCATTTCAATTAAATATAATTTGTTGGTGAAATTTGTTGCTGAAATTTGCAGTTTATTAAATATAATTTAATAAAAGAAAGAGAATTAGGTAATAAGAAGCAACTCATAATGTATGTTGGGATGGATTGTACTACTCCAACTCCAAATCCAACACAGTGTATAATTTATAAAAGAAAGAGAAGAAACATGACTTTAGATCAATTTCACATAATATTTGACATCCCAAAGCATGGTAGTTAGAAGCAATTGTTCAGTAGGCCTTCAAACTATACAACTACACATCCTAATATTTGACATCATTTCACATGCCAGTGAAGCTTTCAAAATATACAACTACACATCCTAATATCAAAATGCAACAAAAAATGCTTCTTCAGTTTTCTTCATCAGCAACCTTCAAACTCAGCAACCTTCAAAATGCGCAACAAAAAATGGGTCTTCAGCAACCTTCAAAATGCAACAAAAAATGGTTCTTCAGTTTTCTGCATCATCTTTATCAGCAACCTTCCTTTTTTTGGCTCTTGTTATGGCTAGCTTATTCCTTGCTATTGGTGGAACAATAGTTGCAGGGACCTCCATGTCACTATCTTGTGACAAATGAGGCTGAGATAAATTAATCTCCACCGGATCTTGTTGAACATGAGCAGCAGCTTCTTCAGCCTCATTCAAAGCTTGTTCATCTTGAGATAATAGGTGGTCATCCTCATTGGAAGTTGATGGTGCAACATATTTCTTTGGCCTAACAGGAACTCCAATATTTTTACAGCTTCTAATGTTATGATTGGTTTGGCCACACCTTCCACATGTAAACTCAGCCAATTTCCTCTTTAGCTTATGTCCTGTGACATTGTCCTCATCTACAGATCTCCTTCTATTTTTCTTTGGCCTTCCTCTTTGGACCTTTTTATGTGGTGGAACAGGGTGTGTATACTGTGTCTGGGCCCAATATTGTGGTCCTTGGACTGGTTCAATAAAATGCTGGTATGTCTTATTATAAGCTTCTATTGACAGCCACTCATGACACATGTCCTCAGGCTTCCCTCCTTTGTGAGTTATTGTTGCAATGGCATGTCGGCATGGCATCCCTACATCAAAGTTGTAAAATCAGCACACATGTAGGTTATGAATGAAAAAAAACTATAAAAAACACAACCTGTTAGTTGCCATACTCCACAAGTGCATGTCCATTCACCTAAATTGACCTCAACCTTATTCCCCCACATGTGGACCTCATATCTCAGGCCCATGTTATCACCACACCAAATGGGAGTCCATTGATTAGCAAAATGGAATTTTTTTTCTAGTCTTTTATACTGCACTGGACATAATGGTCCAGGTTTTCCAGAAAGTTTAACCTTGCGGGCAGCCATGGTTCTCATGATATAACTTCTAATTTCTTCAAGCATTGTGATAATAGGCTTGCATCTATACTGCAGAATTCTGGAATTGAATACCTCACAAGTGTTGTTGCATATATTGTCCACCTTGGGTGTTGTACTGAAGTGGGCTTTTGTCCATGCTTGTTTGGGCCATTTATTCAAATACTCCCAAGCCTGGCAGTTGATTGTCTTCAAATGGGCCATATGGCCTTCAAACTCAGCAACAGTAGTGGATTTTGCACATTGCCACACAATTCCTTTAAGTTCCTTGCTTTTCCATTGCTTTGTAAAATTTTTCCAAAGATGCAAGACACAAAATCTATGAGGTACACCAGGCATGACTTCCTGTAAAGCTGGAATAAGTCCCTGGAAAAATTGCAGCAAAGTAGTAAATACTTCTGGACTAGTCCCTAACTTATGTCATTAACTTCAATTAAATACCTAACTTATGATAACAATTGCAAATCACACCATGTCATACCTTTTGCATGTCTGACATGAAATTCCACCCATTCTGTATGTAATCCCCAAGATCTTCATGCAACAAAGTTAAAAACCATTTCCAATTGTCTTTGTTCTCAATGTCCACAACAGCATAAGCAATAACATAGATGTGGTTATTGCCATCAAGCCCAACAGCAGAGAGCAAGTTTCCTCCAAATGCACTCTTTAGGAAACATCCATCTAGACCTATGAATGGTCTACATCCAGCAACAAACCCCTTCTTACAGCCAGCAAGACAAATATATAGCCTCTGAAATTGTGGTGGACCTTCTGGACTTGGCACTGTGTTGATCTTAACTGTTGATCCAGGATTGCTCCTCAACAATTCATGTGCATAATCAAATACTTTGGCATATTGTTTCCTCTCATTCCCTTCCACTAATTGCTTTGCTTCTTTCATGGCTCTCCACATCTTTGTAACTTCAATGTGCACTCCAAACTCTTGCTTGAAATATTCCAAAGCTTCAACACATTTAAGGGTTGGCTGCATTCTGAGTTTGCCCTCAAGTTTACTGACCACCCACTGTCTATTTGCTTGTTTGTTGTTCACTTCTCTGCAGCAATTATGGTTATGCTTAAATGTCTTTATCTGAAAAGAGTTTCTAACTTCATTCTTTGCACAGTAGATTTCCCAATCACAAAATGCCTTCTTGCATTTTGCTCTAGCCCTCTGTTTATCATTCTTCTTCCACTTGAACTCCCTGCCCATCAATATGCTATACTCCCTCAAGGCAGATTTAAATTCATCTAGAGTACCAAACTCCATCCCTAATTCCAACTTCTGTTCACCAACTCCACTACTTTGACTATATTGAGGATAAACTTCAACATCCTCATCTTCATCATCACTACTAATGGGGATATTAAGCTCCTCTGAATGATAACCATCTGTCTCAACTTCAGCTTCAACTTCATTCAACATACAAGAGAAATTTATAAACCACTCAGCATCTGTCTCATCACTGTCAACTTCCCTTTCCTCCTCACTATCAGCAACATCTCTCTCTTCACCATCAGCATCTCTCTCCTCACCAGCTTCAACATCCCTCTGCTCACTACCATCTCTTTGCTCACCAGCATCAGTATCCCTCTGCTCACTACCATCTCTTTGCTCACCAGCATCAGTATCCCTCTGCTCATCACCATCCCTCTGCTTACCAGCATCCATCTGCTCACCAGCATCCATCTGCTCACCAGCATCTGTCTGCTCTCCAGCACCAACATCTGCATCAATGGTCATAAAGTAAAAATTAATCATATTAATTAATTATGGTAACCATGTCGGACCAAGTACAGATGAATTAAAACTTACCTTCCTCATGGCCAGCAACAGGTACATCATCTAAATCATCCTCATTCTCAACAGCTTTTCGAATTGGATAACATTCCAAGTACAACATTTGTGGGACTTCTTCTAAAATTGGATCTACTTCATGATGAAAATAAACATTTATCTCATTCTCATTTTCAAAAGCATCCC
Source organism: Glycine max (assembly GCF_000004515.6). Taxonomy (NCBI): domain Eukaryota; kingdom Viridiplantae; phylum Streptophyta; class Magnoliopsida; order Fabales; family Fabaceae; genus Glycine; species Glycine max. The sequence goes on along the minus strand of NC_016088.4, from coordinate 30,433,550 downwards.
TAACTAAGTGTAATATATCTCCATCAGTTGTACAACTCCTTAACCCATGATTAAAATCTAAGTCCTTATCAATCAACCAAAAACATTCTCCTATATTACTATACTTCTTACAAGCTTTCACCAGATCATATAAGATAAATGCATTCAGGCAATCTGCAGATATATCCTCCCAAACGTCAAATTCTCCGTGTTGGACCTTGTGGCCTCAGATATCTTAAGAAGGGGGGGGGGGGGTTGAATTAAGATAACAAGAACAATTCCCCAATTTAAATCTTGCTCTCTCTCTTTAGATTAACAATGCATCCTTAACATGAATTACTCAAAAGATAATTCAGAATAAACTTCTTTAAAGGCAAAAGATAAATAGCAATAAATAAAAGAAGTTTAAGGGAAGAGAGAAATGCAAACTTGATTTATACTGGTTCGGTCACTTCTTGTGCCTACGTCCAGTACTCAAGCAACCCACTTGAGATTTTCCACTCTCTTTGTAAAATCCTTTTACAAAGTCTGAATCACACAGGGACAACCCTTCCCTTGTGTTCAGGAATCCTTTACAACAAGAGACCCTCGGTCTCTTAACCCCTTTTCAGAAGTAAAAGAAAAGAAGAAGAAATCTCTCTTGAAAGAGATAGATTGTACAATGAAGATCAATCATAATTCCTTATTTGAATATGCAAGCGTTTGACCAAGGAATCTTTGAGAGGATAAGATATTTCAATTTAGAAAAACTCTCTTAATCTTTTGAGAGGATAAAACTTTTTGGGCAATCAAAAACTCTCTCTGTATTCGTGTTTCCAAGTCACATATAAATAGACCTTTGATGGCCATTCATAAAAACATTTGAATAGATGTGACCCTTGAAAGTTATTTTCTGAAAATCTCCTCTGGTAATCGATTACAATAGTTGTGTAATCGATTACAGGCTTTAATATTTGAATTAAAACGTTTATTAACTGCTGGTAATCGATTACCAATATGGTGTAATCGATTACACAGTCTAAAATTTGAATTCAAATATTTAGTAGCTGTTGTAAAGCATTTTTGGCCACTGGTAATCGATTACATCCTCTGGTAATCGATTACCAGAGAGTAAATCTCTTGAAAAACACTTTTTAACATGCATTACTTGGCCAAACCTTTTGCTATATCAATTAGGAATTTCCTTCCTAATGTACTAGTGATCATCTTGATGTTGTGGCTTGTATTCTTGAATCATTTGCATCATTTGCTTTTCTTCATCATGATCATCATCAAAACACCAAAGACATTTGCATCTACAATCTCCCCCTTTTTGATGATGACAATACAATACCTGAGATCACTTTTATCACTTGCTATCACCAAATGTGCGTTTACTCCCCCTATATTTCGGAATTTATGATCACTTTTATCACTTGATTTCTAAGCTCTTTGATCATCATCAAAACACCAAAGATCTTCTACAATCTCCCCCTTTTTGATGATGACAATCCCTGAAATCAAGACAAACCATATACAAGATGATAGCATGTTCAAACAGCCCTTACTCCCCCTATCTTTTGGCATGTATGCCTATGCCTAACTTTAATGAGTAGTTTAATTGATTTCTAACCCAAGTTCTCTCCCCCTTTGGCAACATCAAAAAGCCAAAGATCTCGGAAATCATCATAGTTACAACAATGGAGTAGCAAGATATAAGCATCAGAGTATTAAATACAATAAGCCAAACTCACAAACAAGAAATAATCAAACCAGAATCCAAATAACTGAAAATGTCAACAACCACAAAACATCCAAGACTGAAATTTAAAATCCACAAGATAAATAAGCAAAGTACTTAGCATAATAATGTAAATTCTAAGAAACTAAAAGCCAAAATACACGGCTTATAAAAGATAAATAATCAGAATCTAAAGCTAAGAAGACGGAGGAGGTGGTGGAAGATCGAAACTCTGACGAATGTATCCGACATCCTCTTCAAGCTGTGTAAGACGAATGTCCATACCGGCAAAGCGTGAATCTAACGAGTCAAAGCGGTCACCAACATACGAATGAAGACCCCGTAATTCGGAGAGGACTTCATTCATGAGTGCGGAATCTTCACGTTGAGGAGGAGGTGAAGGAGTACGTTCATCTTGAGGAGGGAGTGCATCCTTCTTCAGCCATTGTCCATTCCGATCTTTACGATACCCAAAGGAGGTCACTGCACCAGCACCAATTGCAAAGGAACGCTTGACTTGAACAAAGGGTTCATCATCAAGCGGAATTTGAAAATGACGCAAAAACAGAGTAATCAAGTGTGGATAAGGAAGAGGTGCATTGGCCCGTAATGCCTTATGCATTCGGTACCGAACCAAATGGGCCCAGTCGATCTGACGACCGGTTAGAAAAGCCCACATAAGAATCAAATCCTCCTCAGAGGCTTGTGCTAAATTTGAAGACCGAGGAAGCAAAATTCTAACAATGATATAATGCATGATGCGATTATCAAAAGTTAATGACCCGGCCAACAATCTACCGGTCATGTCAGCTTGATCATTGCAGACCATGCGACGAGCATCATGACTCGAATAATCGAATTTCCAGTCATCAACAATGGTGCCCTCAAAAGGTGCACCTTGACTGGGTAAATGAGTCAAAGAAAAGAAAAGTGACTGATCAATGACCATAGAAGTACCATGCACCTCAGACATAATAATACCATCCTGAATTTTTAAATTGCAGTAGAAGACCTTTACAAGTTCAGGATAATATGGCAATTTAAATGACATGAAATCAACAAGACCAGAGTTTTGAAACACTTGATAGCAATCAAACGTTTCATCATTAAAGAACTCTACGTCTAGGTACTTAGGGTCTAAGATTATTCTAGAAGAAAACTGAGAAAGGTACCGTAGACGTTGATCATCGGATGAAAACAATGTTGATGATCTTGGAGATGACAAAGAAGGAGGAATAGGTGCTGTGGGTGCTCCGGATGGGCCGTGACGGCGATGGGCAGCAGCGGTGGCGGTGGAAGATGATCCCTTTCTCTTCTTTGATGGCTCTGCCATTTGATGAAGTTTTTCTGGATTTTGATCGGTGGAAGTGAAAGAGGAGTGAAAAAGAGGAAGATTAGGCTTTACGGGACGTGATTTGGTGAAGAATCGAGTGAGAATCGAAGGTTTGAAGTTCTAGGTATGGAGGAAAACGTGGAGGAAGCTTTGGCTGCGCACGAGCTCCGATTTCGTGAGTATTTATAGAAGATGACGCATTGTAATCGATTACAGGTATTGGTAATCGATTACAGGCCCAATAAGCCTTCTGGTAATCGATTACAGGATGTTGTAATCGATTACAGGCGGCCTGTTCATGTGTAATCGATTACACTGATTGGTAATCGATTACCAGAGCCTATCCTAGGCTAGTTTCTCTAAAATAACCTATGTTTATGCTAAATACATCTAACACTATCAATCATCATCACTAATATGTATTTAATTCATTCAACCAAGTATTAATCAAACAATTAACACACACCAATCAAATATAATCAAATATTTACAATTAAACACAGTCAAACAAAAGCAATCATCAAAACATAATCAAAGACAACAATCCACATAACTATCAATCAAAAACATTAATGACAATCAAATACTTAAGGAGTAAACAAGCATCAAAAAAACTCAATCAAAAGTTAACAATTATGGACAAGAATCATCAAAGTAATCAATCAATGACAAGTGACCTCACGTGGCCTTTGTTTTGTTGAATAAACTTTGATGTATGCCATTCCCAAGTGATCTATGCTTTCTTTTCTTTCTTTTCTTTGAGATTCCTCTTGTCGGATTTTTCAATTCTTCTTTCAAAGACAAGATAATCGGATCTCATGTGCCAAGGTTGATTACTTTCATAGCATGATGGGGCTAAGGAGGAGTCTTCTTCTTTCTTCTTTGTATTCATGTTTGATTTCCTTTTATTTCTTTTGTTTCTCAGAAATTTATTGAATCTTTTCACAAAGAGTCTGAAATCATCATCATCTTCTTCTGTTTCAGTCAAGTCCTCTTTGTCACTTTCTTCTTGAATAAAAGATGATGAGGTTCTGAGTGTTATTCCTTTTCTCTTTATATCATTCTCTTCATGGTGATGAAGTCTCATAAGTTCCATTTCATGTTGTTGAAGTTTTCCAAAGAGAGTGGCAAGAGACATATTAGTGAGATTTCTTGATTCTGCAATTGCTGTTACTTTTGGTTGCCATTGCCTGCTTAAACATCTCAACACTTTGTTAATCAGATCTTCATTAGGAAATATTTTTCCCAAAGATGCAAGATGATTAACTATACAAGTAAATCTCTTCTGCATATCTTCTATGGTCTCATATTGAAACATTCTGAACATTTCATATTCATGTATAAGAATGTTTATTCTAGATCTCTTGACATCGGTTGTGCCTTCATAGGTTACTTGCAAAGTATCCCACATTTCTTTTGCATTTTTACAATTTGAGACTCTAAAAAATTCATCCATGCCTAATGCAGAAGTGATTATATTTTTGGCCTTTAAATTGTATTGAACCTTTCTTCTTTCATCATCATTCCATTCTTCTCTTGGTTTTTCTATAATTACATTTCCCACTACCTTTGTAGGAATAAAAGGACCAACTTCAATGGCATCCCATATATTTAAATCTATGGCTTCAATAAGAATCTGCATTCGGGTTTTCCAATAGTGATAACCCTCGCCATTGAACATAAGAGGCCTATTAATAAAATTTCCTTCAAGAAATGAAAATTTGGTTGAGGCCATATCTATTCTTGAAGTTTTTAAACTTTATACAAGAATCCTGCTCTGATACCACTTGTTGGACCTTGTGGCCTCAGATATCTTAAGAAGGGGGGGGGGTTGAATTAAGATAACAAGAACTATTCCCCAATTTAAATCTTGCTCTCTCTCTTTAGATTAACAATGCATCCTTAACATGAATTACTCAAAAGATAATTCAGAATAAACTTCTTTAAAGGCAAAAGATAAATAGCAATAAATAAAAGAAGTTTAAGGGAAGAGAGAAATGCAAACTTGATTTATACTGGTTCGGTCACTTCTTGTGCCTACGTCCAGTACTCAAGCAACCCACTTGAGATTTTCCACTCTCTTTGTAAAATCCTTTTACAAAGTCTGAATCACACAGGGACAACCCTTCCCTTGTGTTCAGGAATCCTTTACAACAAGAGACCCTCGGTCTCTTAACCCCTTTTCAGAAGTAAAAGAAAAGAAGAAGAAATCTCTCTTGAAAGAGACAGATTGTACAATGAAGATCAATCATAATTCCTTATTTGAATATGCAAGCGTTTGACCAAGGAATCTTTGAGAGGATAAGATATTTCAATTTAGAAAAACTCTCTTAATCTTTTGAGAGGATAAAACTTTTTGGGCAATCAAAAACTCTCTCTGTATTCGTGTTTCCAAGTCACATATAAATAGACCTTTGATGGCCATTCATAAAAACATTTGAATAGATGTGACCCTTGAAAGTTATTTTCTGAAAATCTCCTCTGGTAATCGATTACAATAGTTGTGTAATCGATTACAGGCTTTAATATTTGAATTAAAACGTTTATTAACTGCTGGTAATCGATTACCTTACACAGTCTAAAATTTGAATTCAAATATTTAGTAGCTGTTGTAAAGCATTTTTGGCCACTGGTAATCGATTACATCCTCTGGTAATCGATTACCAGAGAGTAAATCTCTTGAAAAACACTTTTTAACATGCATTACTTGGCCAAACCTTTTGCTATATCAATTAGGAATTTCCTTCCTAATGTACTAGTGATCATCTTGATGTTGTGGCTTGTATTCTTGAATCATTTGCATCATTTGCTTTTCTTCATCATGATCATCATCAAAACACCAAAGACATTTGCATCTACAATCTCCCCCTTTTTGATGATGACAATACAATACCTGAGATCACTTTTATCACTTGCTATCACCAAATGTGCGTTTACTCCCCCTATATTTCGGAATTTATGATCACTTTTATCACTTGATTTCTAAGCTCTTTGATCATCATCAAAACACCAAAGATCTTCTACACTCCGCCTATATATTCAACCTTTCCATCACTGGCACGTGGAGTGAATCTTCCTCCATGGTGCAATACTAAAGTTATATTATCATTCATTCTACACAATCAGAAACCGCAAACATGGTCAGATATTAGGAAATAAAAAAACCTACCTCAAAAAGCGCGAAGACATTGACATTGTCAAAAACCGCGAAGACACAATCAAAAACCAAAAACATTGTCATCTATAAAAGCAGAGCATCATAAACGAAAATAATAAACGATCATAAACCTCCCTACGAAGCGCGAAGACAATGCCGCAAATGAAACCCCTCGAACATGTAAAACCCCAAATCAAACCACCAAAACAATGCAAACGAATTGAATGAAACCACCAACCTGACAAAAAGCGCGAACCCTCAATCACGAGAATGCAGGGGAGGGAAGAGCAACAGTGAAAGAGAAAATGGGTTTACTTCATTTTTGATTTCTTTTAAACCTAATTTTTCAATTCAGTCCTTGCCTTGCCACATAATATTGCTGACTTGGACTCAAACCTGCCACATTGGATGCTTACATTTGCCAAATAGACATTTGACTAACGGAGGAAATTAGATTTTAACAGCAGGGACTTATTTGCATAACGGAGGTAAAGTTAGGGACTATTATGAATTAAAATTTAAGTCAGGGACTAATATGCAAAGTGGTTACAATCTCAGGGACTAAATTGCCTATTCTCTCGCCTAGTGAAACTAAGGCTAAAATCAACTCGCCTAGTCAAGCTCGTCCATAAAAATAGGCTTTTGAAGTTTGTCATTTCAATTTCTCACTAAGTAAAATGGATCATTTTTAAGGTCCAACGCCTTAAAATGATCACCTCTTAAAGTAAAAAAGAATCACTTGATAAGAAAGAACTACGTAGGTCTGATTTTCTCATCCCAAATTGAGGAATACGTAGGAGCAAAGGGAAACACCCTTGTCGACCACAAAAAAGGAAAAATATAAAAAGGATATAAAGACATAAAAGGGAACGTAAAAATCAAAGTCATGTTTGCACATTCGATTAAAGGCTGCCGTCCCTTGGGACGGACGTGTGGGGTGCTAATACCTTCCCCGTGCGTAAATACAACTCCCGAACCTTTCACTTAAAAGTTCGTAGATCGCGTCTTTTCCGGTTTTTCCGACGTTTTCCTCAAATAAACGTTGGTGGCGACTCCGCGCGTATTCCTTTCGTGGAACACGCATCCCGCGAGTCGCGCGTCGCCCTCCCGCCGAAGGGTAGGTTGCGACAGTTGGCGACTCCACTGGGGACATGTTTTTAGAGAGTTAGGCCATTTAATCTTGTGCAATGTTTTACCATGACTTACCCCTTTGTTGGTTTCCCTTCATTATGTTCTTGTGTATATAAATTCTTTGTTGCTTTTAGTGCGTTTTAAATGTATGCATGAGGTAAATATTTATTTATTTGACGCACACAAAACACCAACACTATTTGCACACACTGTGAGTGAAAAAGGGCCCTATACCCGGGTTCGTGGGAACATAAGGAGTAGAGGTGAATCTGTGATCATGCTAGGTCTCCGACTTGCTTGATTACAGTGAACCCTCATCTAGAGCTTTTCTCTTTGAAAACTTATTGTTGCTAGTAGTCCCTACTGCTACAATATGTTCTTCAAAGAGGATAATACCTCTAGAAACCATCAAAAGAGATATGACTACCTTGGGGGTTATCACTAAATGCCTAGTTAGTTCTCTCCCTTATAGGTCCCTTAAATAGGGGCACGAGCAGACACGCTGCGTGCCATTTTTCACACTGCCATGCATAAGTATCATATACCCTTTTGCTTATGTTCAGTAAATATTGTCATACTGTGTACATTCCCGCATTGTGTCTTTTGCATAGGCATCGCATATGGGTTCTGTCTTGATCCCTTCTGTAAACAAACCAACGGAGGGTCCGTGTCGCCTTCTTAAAAACGTGCGTTGGGGCATTCTGCTACCCCTAGACGTCGTATCTAAGAAGGGGACAAATTCCCTGGACCCCCGCTTTTCTAGATTGCATCTGTGTCATATGCATTCCATCATGCATTCATCCATCCCACCCATGAGATATCGGAGTTTTGATTTGCACTAGCTTTTTGTCTCACTTTAGTAAGCATGGGAACAAAACAAACCGGCAAGAGGTTCTACCAAGTCAAGGTTAAAAGCTTAGATACCACCAGCATCAAGGAATTAGGGCGGTTGATGGAACCTCTCCAAATGCAAGCTTTCCGCAAGACTTACGGAAAGATCTTAGAGTTGACCTTAGCAGAAGTATCCATAGAAGCCATTGCATCACTCACCCAATACTACGACCGGCCTTTGAGATGCTTCACATTCGGAGACTTCCAATTAGTACCAACCATTGAAGAATTTGAGGAAATTCTAGGATGTCCTCTCGGGGGAAGAAAACCATATCTTTCAGCCGAGTGTCTCCCCTCTTTGAGCAGAATTGCAACTGTGGTCAAGGATTCAGCGAGAGGTTTGGACCACATAAAACAGACTCGAAACGGCATAGCGGGCCTACCACGGGGGTACCTAGAAGACAAGGCGAGGGGTATGGCCAATCAAGGAGATTGGGTCCCGTTTATGGATGTGTTAGCTTTGCTAATTTTTGGGGTCGTCCTCTTTCCAAATGTGGATGGTTTGGTGGACCTAGCAGCAATCGATGCTTTCCTTGCCTACCACCATAGCAAGGAAAGTCTGGTGGTAGCTGTCTTGTCAGATCTATTTGGCACATTTGACCGAAGGTGCGAAAAGAGTAGTGCACGGATCATCTGTTGCTTGCCCGCCCTCTGTGTTTGGTTGGTTTCACACTTGTTCCAACAAGACACAAGACATCCATGTCCGCTCCTGAGCCATCGCTCGTGTACTGAAAAGAGGAGAATAGATTGGGACCAGCTTTTGGCCGGGATAGGAGGTAGAACAATCAGTTGGTTCCCCCGATGGAAGGAAGGAAAAGAAGGAGTCCTTTTCTCATGTGGAGGATACCCAAACATTCCGCTGGTAGGGACGAGGGGTTGTATTAACTACAATCCCGCGCTCGCTATAAGACAACTAGGGTACCCCATGAGGGGAGCACCGATGGAAGAAAGCATGTCTCCTTTCCTTGTGAGGGATTTCGGCGCACAAAATCCCAAGTCTATACAAAGAAACCATAAGGCATGGGAAACCCCGTTAAGGAAAGACCAAGAACTTAGAGGCATTCGTAATGGCATCATTGGTGGGTACCACGAATGGCTGAAAGTTCATATACGAAGTTTAGATTGGCTCGCCAAGTTAAAAGTCGTCAGCGAAGAGAGTTTTGAAGCACCGGAAGAGGACGAAGAAGTCCAAGCTCTCAAAAGCGAGTTAGGAAAGGCAAAACTTGCCAAGGAGAAGTTCAAGTTGGCCGCTACACACGTTCGGAAGGAGTGTGCCGGGTTACGGGAAGAGAATGCAATTACCGCAAGAGCCCTTGAACAAGAGACCAAGAGGGCTCGCAAGGAAGAGTATGGTCGGAATAAATTTTGCGGAGCTCTATGGGGTAGCAATAGTGAACTCAAGTTGCGAAGGGAAGAAGGGGACCAGTCGCGAGCACATAGCATGGTTCTGAAAGAGGAGTTAATTGCTTGTTCAAGGTCCAAAAGAAGCTTGTCTCAGCGTTTATGCGAGACGGAGACCAACATGCTAGCTATCATCGCCAAGTACCAAGAAGAGTTAGGTCTAGCCACGGCCCACGAGCGTAGAATCGCGGACGAGTATGCTTAAGTATACGCGGAAAAAGAGGCTAGAGGAAGGGTGATCGACTCTTTACACCAAGAGGCAACCATGTGGATGGATCGGTTTGCTCTTACCTTGAACGGGAGTCAAGAACTTCCCCGCTTGTTAGCCAAGGCCAAGGCGATGGCAGACACCTACTCCACCCCCGAAGAGATTCATGGGCTTCTCGGCTATTGTCAGCATATGATAGACTTAATGGCCCACATAATTAGAAATCGTTAGGGAACTTGTATGGTCTCTCAGACCTTGACTAGATACGACTGCCTTTTTGAAATAAAATGAGTTGGTCCCATGTTTCTACTCCAAAAAACTTGTGGAAATCAAATCACTCCTACATTTCATCTCAAGCATGCATTTTCTTTCTTTACCCACTCCTCACGTTTGGTTTTTTAGGGAAAAACACCATAACTAAACGCGCCGCAAGGTATCCCTATCGCACCAGATCCAAATCTAGAACGATGGGTGATCAAGAGGAGACGCAGGAACAGATGAAAGCCGACATGTCGGCTCTGAAAGAACAAATGGCCTCCATGATGGAGGCCATGTTAAGTATGAAGCAGCTCATAGAGAAGAACGCGGCCACCGCCGCCGCTGTCAGTTCGGCTGCCGAAGCAGACCCGATTCTCTTGGCAACTACTCACCATCCTCCCTCAAACATAGTAGGTCGGGGAAGGGACACACTGGGGCACGATGGCAGCCCTCACCTGGGATACAACCGAGCGGCTTACCCTTATGGATTGCCGCCCAACTATTCACCACCCGTCTTGCAAGAAGATGCGGGCCACATTGCTTCTCCCTTCCATGAAAGAGAGCCTCCTCAGCAGCCCGACGAAGTCTACAAAGACCCTCAAGACTATGCTCGAAGGGATGTCGAGTTCTATCCCCCGATCCCCGAAGGGCCGGCACCAGGCACGTTGCCTCAACCCAACATCGCAGCACCACCAATAGTTTTGTCCACGGAAGGGCCGCCTCCGGCAACTGAAGAAAGGAGGAAGCTCGATCTCCTTGAGGAAAGATTGAGGGCCGTAGAAGGATTTGGGGATTATCCGTTCACAGACATGACGGATCTTTGCTTAGTACCCGATGTTGTTATTCCCCCGAAGTTCAAAGTGCCGGACTTCGACAAGTATAAAGGGACGACTTGTCCCAAAAACCATCTCAAGATGTACTGCCGTAAGATGGGCGCCCACTCTAAAGATGAAAAGCTATTAATACACTTCTTTCAAGATAGCTTAGCCGGAGCCGCGGTAGTGTGGTACACTAATTTGGAAGCTTCTCGTATCCGTACTTGGAAGGATCTGATTACTGCCTTCCTAAGGCAATATCAGTACAATTCTGATATGGCTCCCGACCGCACTCAACTGCAGAATATGTTCAAGAAAGAGGGTGAAACCTTTAAAGAATATGCGCAGCGATGGAGGGATTTGGCGGCACAAGTAGCTCCTCCCATGGTTGAGAGAGAGATGATCACCATGATGGTAGACACTCTGCCAGTGTTCTACTATGAGAAGCTAGTAGGTTACATGCCGTCCAGCTTTGCGGATCTAGTGTTTGCCGGGGAAAGAATCGAGGTAGGATTGAAAAGAGGAAAGTTTGATTACGTTTCCTCCACAAATGCGAATGCCAAAAGAATCGGGGCAACAGGGGCAAAAAGGAAGGAAGGAGATGCCCATGCCGTCTCTTTAACACCCGCGTAGGTCAAACCCCAGCAAACACCTCATGGTACCCATCAGTACGCGCAACATCACCCAAGCTTCTCGACTCATACTGGGAACGCCTCTAGTTCAACACCCGTGCAGCCTAAGGCACCTACCCAGAGGGAAGCTCCCCAAGTTCCAACTCCGAACACGACTCGATCGGCCGGTAATTCCAACACGACAAGGAACTTCCCTCCGAGGCCATTTCCGGAATTCACCCCACTCCCAATGACGTACGAAGATCTTCTGCCATCCCTCATAGCCAATCATTTGGCCGTGGTAACTCCCGGAAGGGTCCTCGAACCCCCTTTCCCGAAGTGGTATGACCCTAACGCCACTTGCAAGTACCATGGGGGTGTCCCGGGGCATTCCGTCGAAAAATGCTTGGCCCTTAAATACAAGGTCCAACATTTAATGGATGTTGGATGGCTGACTTTCCAAGAGGATCGTCCCAATGTGAGAACCAACCCGCTCGCCAATCATGGAGGGGGAGCGGTTAATGCAGTTGAGTCCGATAGGCCGCACAGGTCTAAACCTTTAAGGGATGTGGCAACCCCTAGAAGGTTTATCTTTGAGGCCCTACAAAAAGGAGGTGTGATTCCCCATAGTGGGTGTAAGGAGGATTCCTGTTTGCTACACTCCGGCGAGCTGCATGACATGGAGTCGTGTTTGGGAGTAGAGGAATTGTTACAGCGGATGATAGATCAAGGTCGACTGGAAGTCGGCAGTGAAGGAAAAGAAGAGCAGCATATATGCATGCAGTCTATGGAGGGGAGCAGTGTTGCGAAGCCCAAACCCTTGGTGATATACTTCACTAAAAGTACAGCTTCGCAAAAGCCCGGACACCCCTTAATAGCCAAACCTGTTCCTTTCCCGTACCAAAATAGCCATGCAGTCCCGTGGAGATATACACCTCCGAGGGAGAAGGAAGAAGAAGCCATTGACGTCAGCTCGCTGTCAGCTAAAGTAACAAATATCACGGGACTGAGTGGTGTGACCCGTAGTGGTCGTGTGTTCGCACCTCCGGACCTACCAGTCCAACCCGCAGACATCAAAGGAAAAGGAAAAGTGGTAGAGGAACAAGATGGCGAAGCACCCCACGCTTCGAATAAAGATATTCCGGCAAAGGGCCCCCCGGAGAAAAAGGATGGTAAAAAGGAGGTGTCGCTAGAAGAAGCCAGCGAGTTCCTCCCGATAATTCAGCAGAGCGAATTCAAGGTTATCGAACAGCTCAACAAAACCCTGGCCAGGGTCTCGCTGTTGGAGTTACTTATGAGCTCCGATCCTCATCGGGCTCTGCTAGTAAAAGTTCTGAACGAGGCCCACGTGGCCCAAGATATCTCAGTAGAAGGTTTCGGAGGGCTGGTCAACAATATCACTGCCAACAACTATCTTTCCTTCGCCGAAGAAGAAATCCCCGCCGAGGGAAGAGGGCATAATAAGGCTTTACACGTATCAGTCAAGTGTATGGACCATATCGTAGCCAAGGTGCTCATCGATAATGGTTCCAGTTTAAACGTGATGCCTAAAAGCACTTTGGAGAAGTTACCATTCAATGCTTCCCACTTAAAGCCGAGTTCAATGGTGGTTCGTGCCTTCGACGGCACTCACCGAGAGGTTAGGGGAGAGATCGATCTCCCAGTACAAATAGGCCCTCACACCTGTCAAGTCACCTTCCAAATAATGGATATTAACCCCCCTTACAGCTGTCTGTTGGGGCGCCCGTGGATCCACTCAGTGGGAGTTGTGCCCTCTACACTCCACCAAAAGCTGAAATTCGTAGTGGAGGGGCACTTGGTCATCGTGTCAGGCGAGGAAGACATCTTGGTAAGCTGCCCATCCTCCATGCCTTATGTGGAAGCCGCAGAAGAATCGTTAGAAACCGCTTTCCAGTCTTTTGAAGTGGTCAGCATTTCCTCCGTGGACTCCCTCTTTGGGCAGCCTTGTCTGTCCGATGCAGCGGTAATGATGGCCCGAGTTATGTTAGGGAACGGTTATGAACCCGGGATGGGTTTAGGCAAAGACAACGACGGCATAGCTAGCCTGATAAATACCCAAGGAAATCGTGGGAAGTATGGTTTAGGCTATAAGCCCACTTAGGCGGACATGAAAAGAAGCATCGCGGGAAGGAAGAACAGTGGTCAAAGCTCGCGTTGGAGACAAGAAAGTGAAGGAAGCCCGCCCTGCCACATAAGTAGAAGCTTTATAAGCGCGGGTCTGGGAGACAAAGGTCAAGTGTTCGCAATATGCGAAGATGATGTTCCGAGTACATTGGATTTGGTACGACCATGCCCTCCTGATTTCCAGCTGGGAAATTGGCGAGTGGAGGAACGCCCCGGCATTTACGCGACGAGCATAATGTAAACCTTTACGGTTTTAAAAGCTCTATAGTTGGGCCTAGGCTTTAGAGTTTTTCCTTTTGTTAAGGCTTTGTGTCTTTTGTTGTTGATTTTATAATACAAGGATCTTTCTTCATCTGTTCCTACGTCTCTACCCATTCTCATTCATTTGCATGTTTACTTCTTTTTCTGAAACGACGGATCCGATGACGAGTCCCCCGAAGGTACTAATACCTGGGACCCGCCTATCGACTTCGAGCAAGAAATGAATCAAACGGAAGATGAAGGAAACGAGGATGTGGGACTTCCCCCAGAATTAGAAAGAATGGTCGCCCATGAGGACCAAGAAATGGGGCCTCATCAAGAAGAAACAGAGCTGGTAGACTAAGGAATTGGCAGTGGAAAAAGGGAAATAAAGATAGGTACAGGTATTACCGCACCTATCCGTGAAGAATTAATAATCCTGCTAAAAGACTACCAAGACATCTTTGCTTGGTCATACCAAGATATGCCCGGTTTGAGTTCTGACATTGTACAACACCGATTACCTCTAAATCCCGAGTGTTCCCCGGTAAAACAGAAACTGAGAAGGATGAAGCCCGAAACATCCTTGAAGATAAAAGAAGAAGTGAAGAAGCAATTTGACGCTGGATTTCTGGCCGTCGCTCGGTATCCAGAATGGGTTGCCAACATCGTACCAGTTCCTAAGAAAGATGGGAAAGTACGAATGTGTGTGGATTATCGGGACCTGAATCGGGCCAGTCCCAAGGACAATTTTCCTTTACCACACATCGATATCCTCGTAGATAACACGGTCAATTTCGCTTTATTTTCCTTCATGGACGGTTTCTCTGGTTACAATCAGATAAAGATGGCGCCCGAGGACATGGAAAAGACTACTTTCGTCACCCTGTGGGGGACGTTCTGTTACAAGGTGATGTCCTTTGGACTCAAGAATGCCGGGGCAACTTATCAACGGGCCATGGTAGCTTTGTTCCATGATATGATGCATCAAGAGATCGAGGTCTACGTGGACGACATAATTGCTAAATCTAAATCCGAGGAAGAACACCTTGTCAACCTACGGAAGTTGTTCGAAAGGCTTAAGAAATATCAATTAAGGTTGAACCTCGCTAAGTGTACCTTTGGGGTCAAATCGGGGAAATTGCTTGGTTTCATTGTAAGCCAGAAAGGGATAGAGGTAGACCCCGAAAAGGTGAAGGCTATCCTTGAGATGCCAGAACCCCGTACAGAGAGGCAAGTCCGAGGTTTCCTGGGGCGCTTGAATTATATTGCCAGATTCATATCGCAGCTCACTGCCATTTGTGAGCCGTTGTTCAAGCTCTTACGCAAAAACCAAACTGATCGCTGGAATGAGGATTGCCAAGAAGCTTTTGGAAGGATCAAGAAGTGCCTAATGAATCCTCCCGTGCTTATGCCACCAGTACCTGGAAGGCCTCTCATTTTGTACATGACAATCTTGGACGAGTCAATGGGGTGTATGCTGGGGCAACATGACGAATCCGGGAAGAAAGAGCGCGCTGTTTACTACCTAAGTAAGAAGTTCACGACCTGTGAGATGAATTACTCCTTGCTCGAAAGAACGTGTTGTGCTTTAGTATGGGCATCCCATCGCCTAAGGCAGTACATGCTGAGCCATACTACCTGGTTGATATCCAAAATAGACCCGGTTAAGTACATCTTTGAAAAGCCAGCTCTCACGGGACGAATCGCCCGGTGGCAAGTCCTGCTATCTGAGTTTGATATAGTCTACGTCACCCAAAAGGCGATAAAAGGAAGCGCTTTAGCAGATTATTTGGCTCAACAGCCTCTTAACGACTACCAGCCCATGCATCCTGAATTCCCGGATGAGGACATCATGGCCTTGTTTGAGGAAAAATTGGACGAAGATCGGGACAAATGGACCGTATGGTTTGACGGAGCGTCAAACATTCTAGGTCATGGCGTTGGGGCAGTGTTGGTCTCTCCGGACAATCAATGTGTACCTTTCACAGCCAGGCTAGGATTCGACTGCACCAACAACATGGCCGAATATGAAGCATGTGCCCTAGCCGTCCAGGCAGCAATTGACTCCAATGTCAAACTACTCAAGGTGTACGGCGACTCAGCGTTGGTAATCCATCAGCTGAGACGGGAATGGGAAACTAGAGATCCCAAGCTGATACCCTACAAAGCCTATATCAAGGAATTGGCTAAGACCTTCGATGAGATCTCCTTCCATCATGTTCCCCGCGAGGAAAATCAAATGGCGGATGCACTTGCTACGTTAGCGTCTATGTTCCAGCTAACACCGCACGGGGATCTACCCTACATTGAATTTTGGTGTCGTGGCAAACCTGCGCATTGTTGCCAAGTGGAAGAGGAACGGGACGGAAAGCCTTGGTATTTCGACATCAAGCGATATGTCGTAAGCAAAGAATACCCGCCAGAGATTGCCGACAACGATAAAAGGACATTGAGAAGGTTGGCAGCCGGTTTCTTCATGAGCGGAAGCATACTGTATAAGAGAAATCACGACATGACACTCCTGTGGTGTGTGGATGCCAGGGAGGCAAATCACATGATCGAGGAAGTCCATGAGGGCTCGTTTGGAACGCACGCCAACGGGCATGCTATGGCCAGGAAGATCCTAAGAGCAGGTTATTACTGGCTTACCATGGAAAGTGATTGTTGTGTCCATGTGAGGAAATGCCACAAATGTCAAGCATTCGCAGATAATGTCAATGCCCCACCACATCCTCTGAATGTCATGTCTGCCCCTTGGCCTTTCTCCATGTGGGGAATAGATGTCATCGGGGCCATTGAGCCCAAGGCCTCGAATGGTCATCGCTTCATCCTCGTAGCGATAGATTATTTCACCAAGTGGGTCGAGGCGGCTTCATATATCAATGTCACGAGGAATGTGGTGGTCAGGTTCATTAAGAAAGAGATCATCTGCCGATATGGTTTGCCAAGGAAGATTATCACAGACAACGGCACCAACTTGAATAACAAGATGATGGGGGAAATGTGCGAGGAGTTTAAAATCCAGCATCACAATTCCACACCCTACCGGCCGAAGATGAATGGAGCCGTGGAAGCGGCCAATAAGAATATCAAAAAGATTATCCAAAAGATGACCGTGTCATACAAGGATTGGCACGAAATGCTCCCATTCGCATTACACGGTTACCGAACTTCAGTGCGAACGTCAACTGGGGCAACGCCGTTCTCATTGGTATATGGGATGGAGGCTGTGTTACCATTTGAGGTAGAAGTCCCGTCATTAAGGATCTTGGCAGAATCCGGATTAAAGGAATCAGAGTGGGCTCAAACGCGCTATGACCAGCTCAACCTCATTGAGGGTAAGCGCTTAACAGCCATGAGTCATGGGCGCGTGTACCAGCAAAGAATGAAGAGTGCATTCGACAAGAAAGTACGCTTATGCAAGTTCCATGAGGGAGACCTTGTGCTAAAGAAAATGTCCCATGCTGTCAAGGACAATCGAGGGAAATGGGACCCGAACTACGAAGGGCCTTTTGTTGTGAAGAGGGCTTTTTCCGGAGGAGCCCTGGTGCTTACCAACATGGATGGCGAAGAGCTACCTTCACCCGTAAATTCTGATGTCGTCAAACGATATTATGCTTAGAAGCTGGGGCAATTAAGGATGTCGCTGCATGTTCTTTATCTTTATGCGTTTTCTGGATTTCCCCCAGGGATTTCCTGTCTGTTGTATCTCTCGTTACAATCTTTCAAAGAAATGAACGTGGATTCGAGGCTTTAGTCCTCACGTTAGTTTCAAACCTTGCATTGATTTGTGATCACCTGAGCCCTTCCGCTCAGTTCATGGGATGCCCCAAGCGCTTAATTAGAATTGAACCTGAACCGACTTTCCCTAAATTTGCTGCGTTTGAAAACATTCATGCATACGCATACGCATACGCATGCATATTGTTGTGGTAAAAAAAACAGGGGCAGGATCATCTTGAGCTACCTTCTGGGGTAGAGACAAAACATGAACAGCAAAAACCAATCAAGATAAGACAGCGATGCGATCAGGATTGGCCACGCCAGGTTGTTTCTTACTTGCAGGTACACAGGAACGGATGCAAGAGGGGATGGGGTCACGACCGACTGATCGTCGCCCCTTTCTCCACGCTAAGCAAGCGGAGAACGTCGCTGCAAGGCAGCCCCGTATCCTTTGTATTCGCAGTTTTCTTTTACTTTTTGTTTGTTTTAAAAATAAGTAATCAATGCCTAACTCTAACTTAAGTAAGTTCAAGTTAAGCAAGACGCTAAAAGGAGGGAGGGGACATGGTTAATGTTCCCCTCAAAAAAAAAATAAAAAAATTGCAGGTTAGCTCGCCTGGGCGAGCCACCCCTGCACCAAATTATAAGAATGACGAAAGGGGGAACGTTTTTGCATTCAAAAACTTCTTTTCCCCCCTTTCAAAAGCCATACCCACGGGATTGACGAGTTTGCAGCCCTAGGGTCATCATTTTTCGCATTTTTTTGATTCCGTTTTGCGCTTTTGTTCATCACCAACAAGTAAGTGTTCCATCCCTAAGCTTTCTAGCTTTTCATTGGTGTATTTTGGTCTCCTTTTGGTGCTCTAAATTGTGGGAATGTGCTCAAATATGTGGGGCAATTTTGGTTTGTTTTCTTGCTTGATTAGGTTGAATTAGGGGTTTGTATGGGATGGCCCTAGGCCTATAATGCATTTTGAAACAATGGGACATGCCACATTGTCCTCGTTCTCTTGCTATTGTTACCTAAACGCGCGCCCACCAAGTGTTCGGTGAAATGCCTCAATGGCATTAGCGCGTGACTTTTGTAAGGAAACAACCCATGGGGCATTTTGGTTTGTACATATTTTCTATTTGTTGGGACATGTATTCATTCCCGAAAAAGGCTAGAGTAATTGCCCCACATATATCCTAGGCCTAGGAACCAAAGTTTTTATGCAAAAGAATACAAGAGGAGGTGCATGTTGGGTAAAGTTACCCTTTTTTGGCCAGCAATCAGCTATGGGCCACGCTACAATATTTTCCCTATGCCTAGATGGTTAGGAATTTTGCTCATCGTAAATATGTAGGTTAGAATAGGTAGCAAAATACCTTTGGCAATTTACACTTTGGGTATGGTAGCAAAATACTTGGATGTATGTACATGTAATTTTTGGTAGTCAAAATGTCTCACAAAAATCTATAAATATGTTGCGTGAAATACATTACAAAAGTACCTTTTAATTTGAATACAATTTTAGTCAGCAAAAGAAAATATACTTGAATTTGCATGCGGCTTTAGGTAGCAAAAACTTGAAAAAAAAGCATGAAATGTAGCACCTTATTGTGTAGATAGTCAAGATTTATCATAAAGTTTGTGTATGTATAGGTATTAGAAATACCAGGATGTGCACGTATGCAATTTTCGATAGCCAAAGTGCTTAGAGTATGCATGTATGTGAATTTAGCAAAGGAAATGTGTGTGATGTAGGTAACAAATACACCTTGGAAGTACATGTAAATAATCTAGGTAACGAAGCTGCCTTGATTGTATATGGGTGCATTTTTCTTAGTTAATAGAATGTCTTGTGCAAGTGAACGTTCGTAAGGAAATATGCGCATAAGCTTGCTCTAAATTTACATTGATGTTTGTATTTATGGGAGGAGGTTGTATGCCATTTTTGTTTTAAGAGTAACGTCCCACTGGTAAAACTAACTTTCCAAATGTTTGCCTTCGCAGGAAATGGCCCCGAGGAAGCTTGCCTCAAAGAGGTCCAGGAAGGACAAGGCAGCCGAAGGAACTAGTTCCGCTCCGGAGTATGACAGTCACCGCTTTAGGAGCGCTGTACACCAGCAGCGCTTCGAGGCCATCAAGGGATGGTCGTTTCTCCGGGAGCGACGCGTCCAGCTCAGGGACGACGAGTATACTGATTTCCAGGAGGAAATAGGGCGCCGGCAGTGGGCATCACTGGTTACTCCCATGGCCAAGTTCGATCCAGAAATAGTCCTTGAGTTTTATGCCAATGCTTGGCTAACAGAGGAGGGCGTGCGTGACATGAGATCCTGGGTAAGGGGTCAGTGGATCCCGTTTGATGCCGACGCTATCGGCCAACTCCTAGGATATCCGTTGGTGTTGGAAGAGGGCCAGGAATGTGAGTATGGCCAGAGGAGGAACCGGTCTGATGGGTTCGATGAGGAGGCCATCGCCCAGCTACTATGTATACTGGGGCAGGATTTTGCCCGGACTGCTGCAGGGAGGCGAGTGCGAATCATGCGCACTAACATGACCACTCTGACCTAGATCTGGATGACGTTGCTCCTCAGCAACATCCTGCCCAGCGATCATAATTCTGACCTCCCCCTGCCAAAGTGTCAGCTGGTGTACGCCATCCTGACGCGAATGAGCATCCATGTGGCTCAGTTAATCGCTGATGCCATCTATATTTTTGCAGGTAGGGCGCCTACTAGGCATCCTTTGGACCCAGATAAGTCCAACAGGGCCCTGGGATTTCCCTCGCTGATCACAGGACTCTGCTAGTCATTCGGAGTCCCCGTTGCACCTACCAAGGTAATTCGGCCGCCCATCACCCGGGCTTTTATTGAGAAGTACTGCACCCAGAGACAGGCTCAGGGTGATGCTCCACAGGCCGCAGGCGCGCCACCACCACCTCATCAGGCTGGCCAGGCTGGGGCATTTGACATGGAGCAGTATTTACGGCATTTGGTTCGCCAACAGGCGGCCAACCACCGAGCACATGTACAGACCCATGATTGTCTGTACCAGATGAGCCTCAGCATGCAGAGCCAGGACTTCGCTTCTTTTTCATGCTCTACTCCAGACCAGTTCAGGGCAGAGGTTGCATGGCCCGGAGATTGGCCCGAGGCCCAAGCGGGAGAGGCGCCCCCAGAAGCTCCCGGCAATGGAGAAGAGGCCCACGAGGACGAGGAGATGGCCGATTTGCTTGACTTCTTGGGAGGGAGTGGAGATACGTGACTGGGAGATCCCTAGATTCATGTTTTCTTTCATATTTCTTTTATCATTTTTTATGCTACGTTATTGTTTTGACTTGAGAGACTAATGTTTGTTTTTGTTGTTTCGATTGTCATTTGTACAGCGCATACATTTTTGTTTAGATTGTTGCGTTAGTGTTTATATATCATTACTATCGATGATGTTTGAAATTCTGGAACCGTGTAGAGTTCTTCGTTTAGGAACATCGTCCAAAAAATATATATGTAAAACAAACAAAAATCATGATAAAAATAAAAATAGAAAAGAAAAAAATGAAATGGAAAAGAGAACAAAAGAGAAAAGAAGAGAGCAAGTAAAGAAAAAGAGAGCAAATAAGGAAAAAGAAAGCAAGTAAGAAAAAAGGTGGAAAAAGAGAAAATAAGTTGTCTAGCTAAAAACCGACATGGTTTTGAAAAGAGATGACTTCCAACTTTTCTTTGAAAAAATTCACTGATCATAACTAGTTTTTGAAAAAAAATGGGTATACACCTGAAGGGTGAATGCTGTGAAGTTTTCCCCGGACGCCCGAAATGGACTAGGATGAATGCACAAATTGATAAAAGAACATATTTTGGAAACATTGGGTTGATTTAAAATAGAGGAAATGGATCCTGAGCCCTAGCATCACATGACCATAAAAATTTGACACTTGAGCGTCCATATAGGTGCATGCATGACCAGTTTTGCTAAAATTTCCAAATCATCATTTTTGCATTTGTGTCATGGAGATAATGTGGGGCATCCCTTTTATCCTTGAACCAAACCAAACCCTGACATGTATCATGTCTAGCCATTCTACAAGCCTTGAGCCAAAATCCTAACTCACCATAAACCTTGACCCGGGGTGAGGATGTCGATCCTTACCCTCGGAGGCAAAAGAGAGGAAAATTTCCAATCAAAGAGTGGGAGAAAGCAAAAAGAAAAGAAAGAAAATTCCCAATCAAAGAGTGGGAGAAAAGCAAAAGGAAAAGAAAAAAAATTCCCAATCAAAGAATGGGAGAAAGAAAAAAAAGAAGAAGAAAGGGAAGAAAGTCCCCGATCAAAGAAAACAGAAGAAATATGCAGAAAGGTCTTTGGACCGGACAATATCTGAACAATACAGAATTGACACCAAATGAACAAAAAGAAGGAAAGGAAACCACGACCTAAAATGGTCTTCCCCTTTAATTTCCAACCAAAATCTTGTGCGCTAGCGACTTTTTCGCCCCGTACTAAACAAAAACAGAAAAGAAAAAGGCCAACAAAAAATCAAAGGCCAAAAACACACAAAAAGCCGAAAAACCCACCAAAAGAACCCATTCCCAAGGGAAGCCCTTTTGATCCATGATCACGCATGTAATTTTTGATTTGATAGGAAATAATT
Organism: Glycine max; assembly: GCF_000004515.6. Lineage (NCBI taxonomy): Eukaryota > Viridiplantae > Streptophyta > Magnoliopsida > Fabales > Fabaceae > Glycine > Glycine max. The sequence goes on along the minus strand of NC_016088.4, from coordinate 30,411,304 downwards.
TGCAAAGTCAAGTCATGACATATCTATGGTTCGGAATTAGGATGAAACACTTACCTGTGCGAGATTGATACACTTTGAGTGATTTTCTTCTATTTTTGTCGAACCCAGTGTTTCCTCTAAGTGGTCATTTAGAAACGAAATGCTAACATCCAAAATCTCATTTATGGTTATGAGAAAATTTCATCAGCATACTCTCCTTCCCCGGTAGATGCATTGTTTTTCACTCAAAAAGGCATATGTTGCTCTAATCAGTTGGAATATTTGTCTCTTTGCTAAAGCATGTTTGCATTTTAGTGGAGAAAACACCGAGACTTTTTCAAGTCTCACAATTTATCCAGAACTACGTAGGTCTGAGTTCCTCATTGGAGGATACGTAGGAGCAAGAGCCTCGCTTTTGTCGACCACACCGCCTTTTGTTGCCATGACCCAAGAGCTGGTAGCCCGTGGAGACACCTTACGGTTATTCGCACCTCGTCATTCAGTGACCCCAAGTGTGATTGACGAGCAGAGGCCAATGTGGTCATCTGCGCCCTTTTCGGAGATGTCAGCATCTTCCGATGGAGACTTTTCAAGTCTCACAAGTTATCTAGAACTACGTAGGTCTGAGTTCCTCATTGGAGGATACGTAGGAGCAAGAGCCTTGCTTTTGTCGGCCGCCCCATAATCTTTGTCATACTGACCCTGAGGTCATGTGACATGTACCCTTTTGTCATCCAGAGGCGGCGGGCCCGATGACAAGCAGAGACAAAATTTGGTCATTCTGCACCCTTGTGTCATCCAGAGGCGGCAGGCCCGATGATACGCGGAGATACCTAACGGTTATCCGCACCCTTTTGTCATCCAGAGGCGGCGGGCCCGATGACAAGCAGAGACCAAATTTGGTCATTCTACACCCTTGTGTCATCCAGAGGCGGCGGGCCCGATGATACGCGGAGATACCTTACGGTTATCCGCACCCTTTTGTCATCCAGAGGCAGCGGGCCCGATGACAAGCAGAGACCAAATTTGGTCATTCTGCACCCTTGTGTCATCCAGAGGCGGCGGGCCCGATGATACGCGGAGATACCTTACGGTTATCCGCACCCTTTTGTCATCCAGAGGCGGCGGGCCCGATGACAAGCAGAGACAAAATTTGGTCATTCTGCACCCTTGTGTCATCCAGAGGCGGCGGGCCCGATGATACGTGGAGATACCTTACGGTTATCCGCACCCTTTTGTCATCCAGAGGCGGCGGGCCCGATGACAAGTAGAGACAAAATTTGGTCATTCTGCACCCTTGTGTCATCCAGAGGCGGCGGGCCCGATGATACGCGGAAATACCCGAGTGGTTATCCGTATAAACATTCTTTGGCTATCTGTAAGACAGAACGCTTGATAGCACGCAGAGACTGACATAGTCTTCTGCACCTTTTGTTCCTCCGGGAACAACAAGTCATTTACATGCGGAAAGTTTATGGTCACCCGCGACTCTCATCAACCGAGAGGAGCGAAATTAATGTCATACACTAATTTTCATTTGGGGACCTTTGCTTGATGACATGCGACCTTTCTTTGGTCCTTGTGAGGTGCTTGGCACCCATCATTAGGCAATTTGTGAAATTTCGGGAACGACAAGTCATGGTCACCCGCGACTCTCGTCAACCGAGAGGAGCGAAATTAGTGTCATACACTAATTTTCGTCCGGGGACCTTTGCTTGATGACATGCGACCTTTCTTTGGTCCTTGTGAGGTGCTTGGCACCCATCATTAGGCAATTTGTGAAATTCCGGGAACGACAAGTCATGGTCAGCCGCGACTCTCGTCAACCGAGATGAGCAAAATTAGTGTCATACACTGATTTTCGTCCGGGGACCTTTGCTTGATGACATGTGACCTTTCTTTGGTCCTTGTGAGGTGCTTGGCACCCATCATTAGGCAATTTGTGAAATTCTGGGAATAACAAGTCATTTGCATGTGGAGATTTTATGGTCACCAGCGACTCTCGTCAAATCGAGAGGAACGAAATTAGTGTCTTATCTTTACTTTCCTTTTATCTCCAATAAAAGACAAGTAAAGAGGGACAACTGTCATACCCTAATTTCGTCCGGGGACCTTTGCTTGATGACATGCGACCTTTCTTTGGTCCTTGTAAGGTGCTTGGCACCCATCATTAGGCAATTTGTGAAATTCCAGGACATGCCGAAAAACCAAAAAAATATTGATGCACAATCCGTAAGTTTCCGTGACACACCGGAAATCAGATGGAAGCATCGTTGCATAATTAAGTGAGATTCCGTAAACATTCCGTAAGTCAAAAAGTGGATGATTATGTAATCCGCAAGGTTCCGTAACATTACGGAAAGAAAACAAGTATCGTTACGAAATTCGTAAGTTTCCGTAACTTTACGAAAAAAGAATCACCAAAAAAAAGCAGAGGGGGTGTACTTAGTAAAAATGGGGGTGCAAATAGCATCCAGGCCCACTTGGGCCCTCCAGAATATTCCTCCAGAAGGCTGTTGCTTATGGAGGAAGCAACCTGGCTCGCCTGGGCGAGCTGAGCTCGCCTGGGCGAGCTGGGCGGCAACCACCTCCCCTATTTTGCTATAAATAGGGGAGGAAGTGAAGAAGAAAAGGGTTCAGCCCCTTTGGCACTTCTCTCTCTTTCGAATTTGCTTGGAAAAATTGTTTCCATGAAGAAAATCTAAGCCGAGGCGCTTCCGAAACGTTTCCGTAACATTTTCCGTGAGGAATTTCGCAAAGGTTTCAACCGTTCTTCGACGTTCTTCATTCGTTCTTCATCGTTCTTCGATCTTCAACGGGTAAGTACCTCGAACCAAGCTTTTCGATTCATTCTATGTACCCACGGTGGTCCACATTGTGTTTTGTGTATTTTTATTACCGTTTCATTTACTTTTTATACCCCCTCTTGACGTGCTTAAGCCATTTTACTTAAGTCATTTCTCGCTTAACTTAAAAATAAAATAAATTTCCACCGAACGTTTGAATTGTATTATCCGTTAACTTCGGTTAAAATGAATTCCGACCGTTCGGTCGTGCCGTAACCACGTTGGAAATAAAAAAAAAGAGGTAAAAAATAATATAATAATAATAAAAATAAAAATAAACATCTTTTAGCAAAATAAAGCGGAAAATCAATCGGACGTTTTCTCTTTGGGATTTCTCATTCTTAATCGAATTGATTAATAACTAAAGTGAAACTAAGGCTAAAATCAACTCGCCTAGTCAAGCTCGTCCATAAAAATAGGCTTTTGAAGTTTGTCATTTCAATGTCTCACTAAGTAAAATGGATCATTTTTAAGGTCCAACGCCTTAAAATGATCACCTCTTAAAGTAAAAAAGAATCACTTGATAAGAAAGAACTACGTAGGTCTGATTTTCTCATCTCAAATTGAGGAATACGTAGGAGCAAAGGGAAACACCCTTGTCGACCACAAAAAAGGAAAAATATAAAAAGGATATAAAGATATAAAAGGGAACGTAAAAATCAAAGTCATGTTTGCACATTCGATTAAAGGCTGCCGTCCCTTGGGACGGACGTGTGGGGTGCTAATACCTTCCCCGTGCGTAAATACAACTCCCGAACCTTTCACTTAAAAGTTCGTAGATCGCGTCTTTTCCGGTTTTTCCAACGTTTTCCTCAAATAAACGTTGGTGGCGACTCCGCGCGTATTCCTTTCGTGGAACACGCATCCCGCGAGTCGCGCGTCGCCCTCCCGCCGAAGGGTAGGTTGCGACAGGTTGGAAATAAATTTAATTGAATTGGGAGAAGCCCAATCCAATTAAATTTTAGAGGGGGAGGTTATCATTTGCTTACTACACCCCATTGCCACATCACATAGTCACACTTTGTGCATGTCCTTCATGCTTTACATGCCTCATGACACCTAAGCACACTTAGTGGAGAATCTTGGACTTGATCTTGGCTTAGTGGGCTAAACCATAGCTAAAATTTACTAATCATAATTAGTGAAATTTTGGCTCCAAAATTTGTCTCCACAAATTCAATTTCAAATTCAAGTGAAATTTGAATAGAAATTCAAATTTCCCTCCAATTTTGTGTGACACTTAGGCTATAAATAGAGGCCATGTGTGTGCATTTTTTCAACTTTGATCATTTGAAAATTAAACTTCAGATTTCAGAGCTCTTTTAGAGCACAAAATTTTGGCTCTTCTCTTCCTCTCCCTTCATTCATGTCCTTCTTCCTCCAAGCTCTTATCCATGGCCTCCTATGGTGGTGAGCTTCTTCTGGACTTATCTTCTCCTTGTAGTGGCGTCTCCTCTCTCTCTTCCTTCTCCATTCTGCTGTCATTTATCTTCCAAGAAGCAAAGGAATCCATTTATGAAGAAGATCCTAGGCCTTCAAGCTCCAATGGAGCTTACATCAATACATAACCCTAAAACTAAAGTAACTTAACCTAACAACAATACTAACTAAGAAAACATAAATCCTCTATCCTAAGGTGTGAAGCATGAAATACAAAGCAAAATGAAATCAGGAAACTTACTTGGATGTGTAATGCAGAGTATGAGGAAGCAAAGGATGCAATGTCAAAGCACTTGAGCGTAAAACAATGAATTAGAGGAGGGTAAAGGTACAGGGTTTTTGAGAAAATGAGTTCTTTAACTGCCCAAGGCAGTTCCTCTATTTTTTTAGAAATCACGACAAAAGCACTTAGCGTAGCTGTGTGCTTAGCGCAACCTCTGGTGTTTGGTTTTAAAACTCAAGTGCTTAGCCTAGCTCTTCGTGCTAAGCGTAGCTAACATTTCAAGCTCCAGAGGCATACTTGGGCTTAGTGCAACAAGGTGCACTTAGCGATGATGATAGCTCTGATTGGTCTGCAAAATGCTCTTAGCCTACGAAGTTGGGCTTAGCGAGCAACCAGGCTTCCACTTACAGAGAGTGATCTAGGCTTAGCGCCTCTACATGCGCTAAGTGCACTTCCAATGATTTCAAAACAGAACGATGTTGTCGCTTAGCGCATCCTTTCCCGCTAAGCCCAACTTGAAAGCTCAACTTACTGAATGAATCTGAGGCTTAGCGCAGGATGGTGCGCTTAGCGCAACTATAATAAATTTTCATAGAGAGGAAGTAGCGCTTAGCACATCATCCACGCTAAGCCCACTGCTTAAGGTGTAACTTACAGTGAAGATATTGGGCTTAGCGCAGCAATGTGTGCTTAGCTGAACCATTCATCTTAATCAATCAGGGTCCTTGCGCTTAGCGCGAGCAAGCTCGGCTTAGCGCATGAAGGGATTATGTTTAGCGCAAGGTCTGCACTTAGCGGATAAGCATACTGAAAAAATTTCTAAGTCATTTTCTGCTTATCTCTTCACACTTAACTTGAAAACCCTTTTTTTCATTACTAAACAAGCTGAAATCACAATCACAAGCAAGATGTACTATCCACATGCAAGAAAGAAATAAAATGAGAAAAGAGAAGGGAAAGAAAAGTTGGGTTGCCTCCCAGTAAACGCTTCTTTAACGTCACTAGCTTGACAAATCATCCTGTTATCCAAGATCCAATAATGCTCCCACTTCCAAGACCTTCTTCTCAGGTCTTCTTTCTTCCATCACATGAACCTTAAAATAGACATTCCGGTCAGGTGGCTCTTTATCTTCATGAAATAGATCAAAGCTGATTTTTTGATCTTCTATGCCCATTTGTAACATCTTCTTTCCCATATCTGCTATGCAGCTTGCAGTAGACATGAATGGGCGACCAAGAATGAGAGGAATATCTGCATCCTTTTCTATGTCTATCACAATAAAATCAGATAGGAATATAAGGTGTTTCACCTTCACCAAAATATCTTTAATCACTCCATACGGTCTTGTGATGAAGTGATCTGCTAATTGAAGAGTCATGCGTGTAGGCATTATCTCAAGCTCTCCAAGTCGCTGGCACATGGAGAGAGGCATTAGATTGATACTAGCTCCCAAATCTATGAGAGCTTTTCCTACAACAATCTCACCAATAGAACACGGTATTGTGACAACTCCATGATCTTTGTGCTTAGGCGGAAGAATGCATTGAATCACAGCACAACAATTTCTTTCCACCACAATTCTATCACTATGGACGTACCGATTCTTCTTCGTCAGCATATCTTCTAAAAATTTGGCATAGAGTGGCATCTATTGAAGTGCTTCTCCAAAGGGCAATGTAATTTCCAGTTTCTTGAAGATATCAAGAAATCTAGCCAAATGTCTTTCTTTATCATTCCTGGAAGGTACCAAGGGATAAGGTACTTCCTTGCTTTCATTTGGAGTAGTATCTTCTTTTCAGTGTTTGCTTCACTCTTGCCTCTCCTCAGCTCATCATCAACAACCTTCTCTTTTTATTTTTCATTTTTTGACTTTTTTTTTCTTATTCTTTCTTTTTCTTCCACTTTTATTGGTGTCTTCTCCTCCTTGTCATCTTCAGTCTCCTCATTAATCTCTTCAAGTTCTACAAAATCAGAAACAGGTTCAAGTGTTGGCTTAGGTGCCAGCTGTTGTTTATGTTCCTCCATTTTCTTTCCAGCTTCACTATCATCTCCTTGGATTGCCATTCTACTTCTAGTCATCACAGCTTTACATTCCTCCTTGGGATTTGTCTCTGTATTAGCTGTAAAACTGCTTGATGATCTATCTGCCAATTGCTTTGCAAGCTGTCCCACTTGGACCTCAAGATTCTTTATGGCAGACTCTGTGCTCTTCTGATTGGACATAGAAACCTGCATAAACTGAGCTAGAGTCTCTGTTGGATCAAGTGGCCTCAGAATAATTAAGAATGGGGGGTTGAATAAATTATTAATGTGTCTTGACTAATTAAAAAATTATCCTTCTTAACATTACAAGATTCAACTAGGCTTTTACTACTAAGTTAAGAAAGTAAAGAACAGAAACAGTAACTTAACCAAAAGTAAAAGCGGCAATTAAAAGTACACAGTCGAAATTAAAGAGTGTAGGGAAGCAGAAGACAAACACAAGATTTATATTGGTTCGGCAAGAGTGAACAACCAACGGTTCTTGAGATTTCTTTCAACCTTGTAAAATCCTTTACAAGTCAAAGATCCACAAGGGATGTACCCTCCCTTGTTCTCTTTGAACAACCAAGTGGATGTACCCTCCACTTGAACTAATCCATAAGAGATGTACCCTCTCTTGTTCTCAGTATAGCAATCCAAGTAGATGTACCCTTTACTTGTGGCACAAAGGATGTACCCTCCAATGTGTTAGGAGAATGAATTCTTAGGTGGTTAGTCCCTTGAATTCTTTGTGAGGGGGATACAAAAGATATCTTAGGTGGTTAGTCCTTTGAAATCTTTTTTCAAGAGGGAGAAGGGAAGAAACAAAAGAATTCTCAGGCGGTTAGTCCTTTGAATCTTTTGGCAAGAGAAATAAGTGAATGAAGAAAAAGAATAGCACAAGTTTTTGGTCAATGAACTTTTCTTGAAAGAGAAAGTATTGAACAAAAACTCTTAGAAAGATGAAGAGAAATGAATGAAAGAAATTAGTCTTTGTTATTTTTAAAATTGGTGCCATGGTCACATATTTATAATCATTTGATGACTCAAGTTAAAGTTTGTGACTCTTGGCAATTTCTTTAAAACTAGTCACCTTTTAAAAATTGTGACTCTTTTAAAAACTAGTCACTTAAAGGTTGTGACTTTTGAAAAATTCTTCAGAAACAAGTCACTTTAAGAATTATGACTTTTGGAAATTTATTTTTCAAAATCTGTCACTGGTATTCGATTACCATCAAGTTGTAATCGATTACACATCATCGGATGTGACTCTTCATGTTTAAATTTGAAAATCAAAAGGTTTAGAAACTCTGGCAATCGATTACAAGTATTGTGTAATCGATTGCACAAACTTAAAATGATTTGAAAATGTTTTATCACTAGTTGTGACTCTTGAAATTTGAAATCTAACGTTTTAAAACATTGGTAATTGATTATGTTGGATCAAGTGGCCTCAGAATAATTAAGAAAGGGGGGTTGAATTAATTATTAATGAGCCTTTACTAATTAAAAATCTATCTTTCTTAATGTTGCTAGATTTAATTAGGCTTTTACTACTAAGTTAAGAAAGTAAAGAACAGGAATTGAAACTTAACCAAAAGTAAAAGCGATAATTAAAGTGCACAGTGGAAATTAAAGAGTGTAGGGAAGAAGAAGACAAACATAAGAATTTTATACTGGTTCGACAACAACCCGTGCCTACATCCAGCCCCCAAGCAACCTGCGGTCCTTGAGATTTCTTTTCAACCTTGTAAAAACCTTTACAAGCAAAGATCCACAAGGGATGTACCCTCCCTTGTTCTCTTTGAACAACCAAGTGGATGTACCCTCCACTTGAACTGATCCACAAGAGATGTACCCTCTCTTGGTCTCAGTTACAACAACCCAAGTAGATGTACCCTCTACTTGTACCACAAAGGATGTACCCTCCAATGTGTTAAGACAAAGTTCTCAGGCAGATAGTCCTTTGAAACTTTGTGAAGGGGAAACAAAAGATATCTCAGGCGGTTAGTCCTTCGAAATCTTTTGTTTATGGGAAAGGGAAGAATCAATAGAATTCTCATACTGTGTCATTTTGAATTCTTTGAAAAGGGAGAAGGGAGACACAAAAGAATTCTCAAGCAGTTAGTCCTTCGTTCTTTTGGAAAAGGGAGAAGAGAGACACAAAAAGAATTTAGGCGGTTAGTCCTTGGTGAATTCTTTTTGGCAAAGGGAGAAGAGAATGAAAAGATATAACACACTTTTGTTTTCTGTGAAAGAACAAAGTTTGGAAACCAGAAAGCTTAGAAATCTTTTGGGAAAGGAAGAAGAAGAAGAAGAAGTTCAAAAAGATGTTCAAAGAGATTCAAAGGTTTTAAAAGAATATATGAAAAGTTATTTAAATGTAAGTCAAGGTCTTGCTTTTATAGACTCTTCATGTCTGGTCAAGAAAACCATTGGAAGAGTTATAACCTTGAGAAAAACCTGAAAACCATTGGAAGAGTTATATCTCTTGACTTTTTATTCAAAACTTGTCATTGGTAATCGATTATCAAAACCATGTAATAGATTACACAAAGCATTTTATGAAAAGATATGACTCTTCACAATTTAATTTGAATTTCAACGTTCAGATACACTGGTAATCGATTACCAATATATTGTAATCGATTACACCATTTAAAAATCAATTTGAATGTTGCAAATTCAGTTAAAAGCTTTTGAAATCAAACTTTGCCATTGGTAATCGATTACCTGTAATCGATTACCAGAGAGTAAAAACTCTGGTAACTTAGAAAATTTTGAGAAAAACTCTTTTGAAAAACAAAACTGTGCTATGTTTGTTTTTGAAAAATCTTTTCAATACTTCCCTTGTGAAGTCTTCTTGATTTCTTCTCTTGAATCTTGAATTCATCTTTTCTTGAATCTTAAATCTTCTTGATTTCTTTTCATGAAACTTGAAATTAATCTTGATCTTCAACTTGTTGACTCAATCTTGAAATCATTCTCTTGAGCTTTTTGTCATCATCTTTGTTATCATCAAAACTACTTGAATCAACTTGATTCATCACTATGAAGCTTGCTTCTACAATCTCCCCCTTTTTGATAATGACAACCCTGAAATCAAGAAACAGATACACATTCTTTTTCCTAGTCGATCACTCACTTAATTCTCCATATTCTCCACCTTTGTTTTTTAGTTTAAGCTTCACTTGAAATTAAGTTATTTAATTACATGAGTTCTTGATTTAATCCCTATTTTCTCTCCCCCTTTGGCATCAACAAAAAGCCAAAGCGCGTAAGACATACATCATTTTAAAAAAAATCATCCACATAGCATCTATTGTAAATCAATCATAAAAGATTCTAAACTAATCATGAAGAAAGACATGAATAAACCAAATTAAAATATAAACCACATAGTCATATAACATAAATCATAAATTTTCGGTCATACTAAAAAAATATTGAAAGAAATACTAAATGTTCAAATGTAATAATAATATAGCCAAATACACGGCTAGAAATCAAAGTACTAAAAATATTAATAATAATAAAATCTAAGATGATGGCGGTGGCGGTGGTGGTAGATCAAAGCATGTGCGGATGTAAGAGACATCTCCTTCAACCTTGGTGATCCTTGAATCCATCTCATCGAATCGCATGTCCACTTGTAACTCCAAAGCATCAAACCTTTCACCAACAAAGGTTTGAAGACCATCGAACCTGTCCAAGATTTTTTGAAGAAGAGAGGAATCCTCTCCAACTGGTAAGTTTCCTTCTTCATCAATGGGTTGAGCACCCTATTTTACCTAAGAGCCATCATTCTCTTTACGGTAACCAAATGATGCAATCACAACAGCACCGATTAAGAAGGATCTCTTGATTGGAACATAAGGTTCAGAATCAAGAGGGATGTTAAAGTGTTGAAAGAAGAGAGTGACTAGGTGTGGATATGGCAATGGAGCATTTAATCACAATGCAATATCGGACTAAGTGTGCCCAATCAATTTGTCAGCTTGTATGAAAAGCCCACATGGCAATAAGATCTTCCTCAGAAAATTGTGCAAGGTTTGAAGATCTTGGAAGCAAAATACGCACAATGAGATAATGAAGGATATGGCTTTCAAAAGCCAATGAACCAGCAATAAGCCTTCTGGTCATATCCGCTTGGTTGGTGAATACCAACCAGCGGGCATCGTGCACAGAGAAATCAAATTTCCCATCATCATTCAGTGTACCTCCACATGGCACACCTTCACTAGATAATTGAGTCAAGTCATAGAATAGGGATTGGTCAATGACCATTTTTATCCCATAAACTTAAGAAATCAAAGTGCATTCTTGAATTTCGAGGTTAGAATAGAAGGCTTTAACTAATTCAGAATAAACAGGCAATTTTAAAGACATGAAAGGAATGAGATTGGAGTTCTCAAATGCTTGAATGCATTCAAAACTCTCACTGGAAAAGAAATCCATGTCAATCAATTTTGGATCAATAATGGAATAAGAAGAGAAAAGATTTGTGTACTGTATCCGTTGTTCTTTTGGTGAGAACAATGAGGAAGAGGAAATGGAGAAGGGAATCTGCGTTTCTTGAGTCTCGGAATGTCGTTGGCTTCGACTCGAAGAACCCTTTCACTTCTTTGATGGTTCTGCCATTTGAGGGATTTATTTGAAATTTAAATTGGTTTAAGTGAAAGAGAATGAAAAAATATGAAGTTTGGGCTTTGTGGGGAGTGATTTGGACAAGAAATGAGTGAGATATGGCAGAAAGAAGAATTGGGAACGAGGGTTCGCGAGAAAATGAGAAGTTTCTAATTTCTTATTCAAAATCTGGATATATATAGGTGCAGGGACGTGCTGTAATTGATTACAACATTTGGTAATCAATTACACTCTTCTTAACTACCTGTAATCGATTACACTATTGTTGTAATCGATTACTAGAGAGCATTTCAGCCAAAACTAAATGTTGAATGACTTTTAAGGGAAAAGGGATTTGAATGAGAATCAAAATACCTTTTTTAAAAAAAAATATATATTTAACATTAAGTTTTGAAAATAATTTATAAAAGAACCTTAACCATGTAATTCACATATCACATTCAAAATCATGCATAATCATAAAAACAATATATACATTCAATTTTATCAAAATAATCAACACAAGTATTAAAGAATAATGATCATAGACATTATCAAATATTTAATAAGAGGCTTCATGCTTTGAAAAAAAAACCATATAAACACATACTCATAATTTCAATCAATCATGACAAAAAAATAAAATTTTGTTAGTCATCATAATCAAATTATTTGAAAGGAAAATTTCAATCAAAATAAAATCTTAAAAGAGAATGGTTTTGATGTTACCTTTTTCATGATTAAAGTATCTAGTTCTTCAAGAATGGAAGTCATACTTTTACTTTTTTCTTAATCTTCTTGAGAGATGTTCTCATCACTCTCATAGTCCTTGGTTAGAAGGTTGATCTCCTTCTCTGAACCGTCGGATGAGTCATTGTCATCCCATGCAATGTAGGCCTTCTTGGTCCTTCTTTTTTCATACCTTTTCTTATCACTTTTCTCAGACCATTCCTCATTTGAAGGACAATTTTCTTTGATGTGACCAAGTTGGTTGCATTTGTAACATATAAGAATTTGAGAGTCTTCTTGAGATCTTCTTCCATTGTTGAAGTTCTGACGCTTCTCGATTCTTCTTTTCTTGACATATTTTTGAAACTTCTTCACAAAGAGTGAGAAGTCATCTTCATCTTCTGATTCTTCTCCTTCATTTTCTTCTTGCATTGATGAAGAGGCTTTAAGTGCTATACTTCTTTTCTTTTTGTCGATTTCTTCATTTTGATTAAGACGTTGGAGTTCCATTTCATGTTCCTGCAATTTTCCAAACAAAGTAGCAAGAGACATAGAGGAAAGATCTTTACTTTCAGAAATCGCAGTTACCTTGGGCTTCCATTCCCTACTTAAGCATCTTAAAACTTTAAAAATTAGATCTTCATTAGGAAAGATTTTTCCTAAAAAGGCAAGATGGTTGACTATATGTGTGAATCTTTTCTGCATGCTATGGATGTTTTCATTAAGGTTCATCCTAAACAATTCATATTCATGTGTAAGGGTGTTGACTCTAGATCTTTTCACATCAGTGGTGCCTTCATGTGTAAGTTGGAGAGTATCCCACATCTCCTTGGCATTTGTGCAATTTGACACTCTAAAATATTCATCTATTCTTAGGGTTGAAGTAATAATGTTTTTGGCTTTAAGATCATACTGGATTCTTCTTCTATCTTCTTCAGTCCACTTATCTCTAGGTTTTTGTGTTGTGGTGCTAGTACTTACATCTACTACGGTGGGTATGTAAGGTCCTATTTCTATTGCTTCCCAAATGTTTAAATCTATGGCTTCAATGAAAATCTGCATACGGGTTTTCCAATAGTGGTAACCCTCACCATTGAAGATAGGTGGCCTATGGATGGAATTTCCTTCAGGAAACAAAGAATTTGAAGAGACCATGAATCTTGAAGTGGTTACACTTTCTACAAGATACCTGCTTTGATACCACTTGTTGGATCAAGTGGCCTCAAAATAATTAAGAAGGGGGGGTTGAATTAATTATTAATGAGCCTTTAGTAATTAAAAATCTATCCTTCTTAATGTTGCTAGATTTAATCAGGATTTTACTACTAAGTTAAGAAAGTAAAGAACAGGAATTGAAACTTAACCAAAAGTAAAAGCAATAATTAAAGTGCACAACAAAAATTAAAGAGTGTAGGTGTCATACCCTAATTTCGTCCGGGGACCATTGTTTGGTGGCATGCAAGCTTCGCTTGACCGCCTCAAGGTACTTAACACCCATCGTTAGGTAACCCGTAAAGTTCGGCGACATTCTGGAAGTCAAAAAGAAGCATTCTTGCGCAATCCGTAAAGTTCCGCAACATTCCGGAAGTCAAAATGAGCCTTGTTGCGTAATCCGTAAAGTTTCGCAACATTCCGGAAGGAAAATGGGTGTCGTTACGTAATCCATAAAAAGTTATGTAACGTTTCGGAAAGGAATCAGCAAAAAAACACAAAATGGGGTGTATTCAGTAAAAGGGGGTGCAAATAGTAACTAGGCCAACTTGGGCCTTCCAGGGGGTTCCACCAGAAGGCGGTGCCTTCTCGTGGAAGCAAACCTACTCGCCTGGGCGAGCTGGGCGGCAACCACCTCCCTCTTTTCTCCTATAAATAGGGGAAAGAGGGTAGAGTAAATTGTTCAGCCCTTTTGGTATTTGAGGATTCTCTCGAAATTAGTGAGGAAAATTGTTTTAGTGAAAAAAATTCAAGCCGAGGTGCTTTCCTAACGCTTCCGAGACGTTTCTGTGAGCGATTTCGTGAAGATTCTTCATCGTTCTTCGTTCGTTCTTCATCGTTCTTCGGTCTTCAACCGGTAAGTTCCCGAAATTGAATCTTTCAATTCATTCTATGCACCCTTAGTGGTCTCCACTTGTTTCCCGTACTTTTATTTTCATTTCGTTTGTTTTTGGTACCCCCTTTTAACGTGCTTTCACCATTTATTTAAGTCGTTTTCTCATCTAATAAATAATAAAATGAATTTCAACCGATCATTTGTGTTGTAATTTTGTTTAATCACTGTTAAAATAAAACCCAATCGATCGTTTATGTAGTAATCTCGATAAAAACAAAAAAAAGGCAAAATAATAATAAAATAATCAAAATATCTTTGATTAAAATAATCAAAAAAATCAATTGGATGTTTTTCTTTGGAAGTTTCCTTGAATGAATTGACTAATAACCAAACTGAAACTAAGGCTAAAATCACCTCATAAATCAAGTTTCGTCCGCAAAGTCACTCAAAACCGTTTTAAGGTCCAACGCCTTAAACGGTCCTCTTTGCTTTTATCGGTTAACATGGACTGTTCAAAAGCATAAAATCAACATGTAACTTTACCGCTTTTGTAAGAACTATGTAGGTCTGATTTCCTCATCGCAATTGAGGATACGTAGGAGCAAAAGCCCCGCTTTTGTCGACCACCCCAAGAGACTGTTAAGTCCAACACCTTAACGTTGCTCTCCTTTCAAAAACAACAGTTCGTTTAATGGTCCAACGCCTTAAATAACCTTTTGTTCGGCAAAATATATCTTGCAAAAAAAGATAAAAACAACTTAACCAACATTTAGTTCTCAAAGAACTACGTAGGCCTGATTTCCTCATCGCAATTGAGAATACTTAGGAGCGAGGGAAACACCCTTGTTGACCACAAAAAGATAAAAAAAATACAAAAGGCATAAAAAGACATAAAAACGTAAAAAAGGGAAAATAAAACATTTTGAAGTCATATTTGCACACTTGATTAAAGGCTGTCGTTCCTTGTGACGGACACGTGGGGTGCTAAGACCTTCCCCGAGCGTAAAAACAACTCCCGAACCTTTCACACTTAAAGTTCGTAGACTACACCTTTCCGGTTTTTCCGACGTTTTCCTTGAATAAACGTTGGTCGCGACTCCACGCGCCTTCCTCCCTTGGAAGATGCACCCACGAGCCCTGCGTCGCCCTCCCGCCGAAGTGTAGGTTGCGACAGTTGGCGACTCCGCTGGGGACTATTTTTAGAGAGTTAGGCCTTCTAATATCGCACAATATCATGACTTCCTCTTTTGTCGGTTTCCTTTTATTTCTCTTACGTTCTTGTATATAACTCTTTGATGCTTTTAGTGTGTTTTTTGAAATGTATGCATGAGTTATATATTTATTCATTTCATGCACACAAACACCAACACTATTTGTACACACGGTGAGTTGAAAAGGGGCCTTATACCCGGGTCCATGGAAACATATGGAGTGGAGGTGAATCTGTGGTCATGCTGGGTCTCCGACTTGCTTGATAACAGTGAACCCTCATCTAGAGTTTTTTTCTTTGATAACATGTTGTTGCTGGTAGTCCCTACTGTCGTAATATGTTTTCTTGAAGGGGATGATACCTCTAGAAACCATCAAGAGAGATATGACCACCTTGGGAATTATCACTAAAAGCCTTTTAGTTCCTCCCATTTAGGTCCCTAAAATAGGGGCACGAAGCGAAGACGATGCGTGCCTTTTAAACACTGCCATGCATAGAACCTAAATGTCATGTACGCCTTTGTTGTATGATTATTTGTGGATATTGCCATACTGTGTACATCCCCGTGTTGTGCTTTTGCACGTCTGCATCATGTCATCACGCACGCGTTGTATGTTGGTCTCGTCTTTTGTCACGGGAAGCTGGAAGGTCCATATCACCTTCTTAACTGCACACATGGGGCACTGCGCCCTCAAATGCGCAAGTAAGAAGAGATGATTTTCTAGGCTCTCGTGTTCGTAAATGCATTCATATCATGCATCGCATAAGCATCTCTTCATGGCATCGTAATGGACATATCGTTCCTGTATTTATCACTTATCATTTCATGCATTGCATTTTGCATAAGTCATTTCATCACCATGCATTTGCATATAACGTGTTTTTTGCATACCATTTGTTTTCATGTTTACTCATGCATAATCCTTGCATTTTCCTCTGCAAATCAAAAACAAAAAAAAGGAAGCATGAAAGTTTACATTCCATTCTTAGTTGCATGTGTTAGGTACCTTGAGCTAACCATGTTGGGATCATAAACCTGTTTCTCTTAAAAAACAAAAATGATTGAACATGGTACCTAATGCATGGCTAACTAAGAAAAGATGTTTCTTTGGGCATCTCAATTTCATAATTACATTTTCCATGCATAGCATATGTAGTCCCGAGTCATTCATCTCTATGAAATGTTGTCAAAGTATTGGCGATCGAAATTGCTATTCCTTGGATTATAGGGTTGAACCAAGCTCATGTTTTCTAGAAAAAGGTTCATCGAGTCAAGGTCAAGTATGGAAGTAACCAACTTGCAAATTGAGGCAAAAGATGGATCGGGTTACATCAATTCTTTGTCTACTGCCAACACATGGTTGTGCCAATTAAAAAAACTTGAGGACTATTGATGTCAATGTTTTCCCAATTTCACTTTGACAAGACGCGATGGACCATGTTGTTTTAATGAAAATCTAAATTGATTCAACCTCGTGTCCTGTCTAAAATCGCAATACTTCAACAGTGTATCATTCGCATACATCCATGCTTTTCATTGGTTGCATTGCTCATTACATTCTTTCCTTTAAAAAAATGAACTTAATCATTGTTATCAAAAGGAAAGAACACATTTTACGGCGCCCTTACCGAACCCGTGCTTGAGCTAGAGTAATGGGTGAAGTAGAAGAGGTGCAAAAGCAGATGAAGGCCGACATGGAGGCCATGAAAGAGCAAATGGCCACAATGATAGAGGCCATGATGAGCATGAACAAGATAATGGAAGCCAATGCGGTTGCAGTTGCCGCTACCAGCGCTGTTGCTAAGGTGAACCCGATGCCCCCATTTGGCCTCAACCAAATGAATCATCCAACCTCAGATATGGTAGGCAAAGATTTGGGAAGTATGGATGGCCCCTATTATGTGCAAATTCAAAACAAGAACACCTTCCCGCCATATGGCTTGCCTCCCAACTATACACCACCCAATGTGGCGTACACTCCCAGTGAGAATGTCAATAACTCCACTCCCATACTCATTGAGAGCTGACAACCCCAAAATGATCATGCACATGTCTCTCAAACCAAGGGGGAGACACGTGAAATTCCCCACCATAATCTAGCCGACTTCGAGCCTTGCCTCGGATATGCCACTGAAGGGTAAGCAGTTAGTGGTATACCCCTGCAAAACACTTTGGAGAGCCCTCAGTATCACCCACAACCACACCCCTTGCATTCCACAGTGGGTAAAAACCCTCATGCTATGGAAGAAATGGGAAAGTTGGATCATCTAGAAGAAAGGCTCAGGGCCATTGAAGGAGGTGAAGATTATGCCTTTGCTAACCTAGAAGACTTGTTCCTAGTACCCAATATCATCACCCCTTCCAAAGTTCAAGGTGTCAGACTTTGACAAGTACAAGGGGACTACTTGCCCCAAGAACCATCTAAAGATGTATTTTCGGAAGATGGGGGCATACGCAAAAGATGAGGAACTACTGATACATTTCTTCCAAGAAAGTCTTACGGGGGTAGCTGTTACCTGGTACACTAACATGGAACCTTCCCGAGTCCATTCTTGGAAGGACCTAATGGGGTCCTTCGTTAGGCGGTGTTAGTACAATTCTGATACGGCTATGGATAGGATGCAACTACAGAACATGTGCAAAAAGGGGCATGAATCTTTCAAAGAATATGCCCAAAGGTGGAGAGACCTGGCAGCCTAGGTGGCACCCCCAATGACGATAAGGGAGATGATAACTGTGGTAGTAGACACATTACCAGTGTTCTACTATGAAAAATGGTGGGCTACACACCTTCAAGCTTTGCTGATTTAGTTTTCACTAACGAAAGGATCGATGTGGGTTTGAAAAGAGGCAAATTTAATCATCCCGCTTGGACGAATGAGAAAACTGGGGCAAATGAAGAGGGTGAGAATGAAGGAGAAACATATGCTGCAATTGTCATTCCTACATGGCCAAACTTCCCACCAGCCCAACAATGTCATTACTCAGCCAATATCAGTTCTTCTCATCACCCACCACCCAGTCATCCACAAAGGCCATCCCTAAATCAACCACAAAGCCTGTCTACCGCACTTCCAATGACGAACACCACCTTTAGCACAAACCAAAACACCAACCAAGAAATGAATTTTGCAGGGAAAAAGCCTATAGAATTCACCCCAATTCCGGTGTCCTATGCTGACTTGCTCCTATATCTACTTGATAATTCAATGGTAGCCATAACCCCAGCCAAGGTTCATCAACCTCCATTTCTCCGAGGATACGACTCGAATGCAACGTGTGCTTATGAGCCCTAGGGCATTCCATTGAGCATTGTAGGGCCCTAAAGCATAAGGTGCAAGGTCTAATTGATGCGGGCTGCCTAAAATTTGAGGAGAATCGCTTGTTGAATCCTAACATTGACAAGTGACACTACATATGGGGCAATTTTGAAAGTTGTTGTTAGATGTCTCTAATGACTCATCAGGATTTTCAAGTTTATGCCATTATTGTAAACCACAGTTACAATGCTAAATAAAATGGATAAATTTGACATCTTTGTCCCTCATCCTCTCGTAATTACATCTTTGCTTCCACTGAAATGTGGGTGCAAGTCATTGGTTTGTTTGCTCAAGTGACATGCGCTCTTGAGTTTGGACTTCCAAGACCGTTCAATCAAAGATTACTTGTCCTGCACGTTGGTGGGCTGCCGTAAAATGATGAGTAAAGCAAAAAAAAGTTCAAAAAGAAAAAGAAAAAAAGGGCATTTGATTGACTGTGTTTTCAATTAAAAATATAGACGTTCATGTGACCTCATTTTATCATTCCGGAAAGTTTTTCTTTTTTAGAGAGAAGTGAGTTATCAAGAATAGGAGTCATTTGACTTAACCCGTCAACTAAAAAAAAAAATCCTTCAACTATTTCTCGTCCTTGAAAAATTCTTTTTGCGAGAATCAACTGCTTCTTTCATTCTTCTTTGCTACAAGGTTGTGAAAACAAAACAACGACGAATACCTCAGAGCCTTACACTGGGGCAATGAAAGGCACCATGCAAAAACCTCAAGTGAACCTAGGGGCAGATTAGGAGTTCTCACCCAATGGGTTCCCTGCTACAAGGTCATGAGGAAAGACAACGATTGGTACCTTAAAGCCCTACACTGGGGCAACGAGGGGCACCGTGCATGAGCCTCAAGCGAACCTAGGGGCAGACCAAAGTTCTTACTCGTCGATGTTTTTTTTTTAAAAAAAAAGGGGGGCGACAAACCCTAGCATTTCAATGGATTGATTAAACGTCAAACGGCTCCATTGCCGTCACTCCAAAATGGTCAAGTGACTAAATCAAACAGAACATACACTCTGAGGGAGTTCCTGGAGAGATTTGCAAAAGATAGGATAAGGTTGCATGAATTATCACTCTTTCAAAAGGACAGTCAATCTGTTTTTTTCCAAAAAAGTCAAATCAAAATAAAAAATCACAAAATAAGGAAACAAAGTCATGAACATTGTACAACTTTCCATTACATTGCATTGTTGCATACGAAGTCCGCATTTACCGCATTTCAAGATGAAGGTTGCGTGCATCTGTATCCCTAAAAATCATGTTAATTACATAGATTTCCTGCATCCAATGTCCAATCTTTTGAATTTGGGATGACCGGCCCTCTCGATAAGTCAATCTCTTCCTTTCTCATAAGGGTGGACCCTTGGGTACTAGTACCTATCGGCTTTAGAGGACTACACGTCCACACCTTCAAAGGGCTACACGCCCTCACCTTCAGAGGACTACAAGTCCTCGCCTTCAGAGGGCTACACGTCCTCACCTTCAAAGGCCTACACGCCCTCGCCTTCAGAGGACTACACATCCTCGCCTTTAGAGGGCTGCACGTCCTCACCTTCAGAGGAATACACGTCCTCACCTTCAGAGGGCTACACGCCCTCACCTTTAGAGGACTAAACGTCGTCGCCTTCAAAGGAATACATGCCCTTGCCTTCAGAGGGCTGCATGCCCTCGCCTTTAGAGGACTACACGTCCTTGCTTTAGAGGACAACCAATCCTCGCCTTCAGAGGGCTACACGCCCTCGCCTTCAGAGGACTACACGTCCTCCCCTTAAGAGGACTACACGTCCTCCCCTTAAGAGGACTACACGTCCTCACCATCAGAGCGCTACACGTCCTCACCTTCAGAGGGCTACGTGCCCTCGCCTTCAGAGGACTATACGTCCTTACCTTCAGAGGGCTGCACGCCATCGCCTTCAAAGGGTGACACGCGCTCGCCTTTAGAGGACTACACGTCCTCACCTTCAGAGGGCTACACGTCCTCACCTTCAGAGGACTACACGTCTTCGCCATCAGAGGGCTACATGCCTTAACCTTCAGAGGGCTACACACCCTCGCCTTCAGAGGACTATAAGTGCTCACCTTCAGAGGAATGCATGCCATCACCTTCAAAGGGCTATACGCCCTCGCCTTTAGAGGACTACACGTCCTCACCTTCAGAGGGCTACACGCCCTCGCCTTTAGAGGACTACACGTCGTCCCCTTTAGAGGACAACACGTCCTAGACTTTAGAGGGCTACACGTCCTCGCCTTCAGAGGGCTACACGCCCTCTCCTTCAAAGGGCTACATGTTCTCGCCTTCAGAGGACTACACGTCCTAGCCTTCAGAGGGCTGCACGCCCTCGCCTTCAGAGGGCTACATGTGCTCCTCTTCAGAGGACTACACGTCCTCGCCTTCAGAGGGTTGGACGTCCTAACCTTCATAGGGCTACACGCCCTCACCTTCAGAGGACTATACGTCCTTCCCTTGAGAGGACTACACATCCTCGCCATCAGAGGACTATATGTCCTCGTCTTCAGAGGGCTTCACACCCTCACCTTCAGAGGACTGCACGTCCTCCCCTTCAGAGGGCTACGCGCCCTCGCCTTCAGAGGACTATATGTCCTCACCTTCAGAAGGTTGCATGTCGTTGCCTTCAAAGGGCGACACACCCTCGCCTTTAGTGGAGTACATGTCCTCACCTTCAGAGGGCTACACGTCCTCATCTTCAGAGGACTACACATCCTCGCCATCGGAGGGCTACACGCCCTCACCTTTAGAGGACTACACGTTCTCGCCTTCAAAGGGCTGCATGCCATCACCATCAGAGGGCTACATGCCCTTACCTTCAGAAGGCTACGTGCTCTCACCTTCAGAGGGCTACCTACCCTCACCTTCAAAGGACTACATGTCCTCGCCTTTAGAGGACTACACGTCCGCGCCTTCAGAGGAGTACACGTCCTCAGAGGACTACCCGTCCTCCCCTTTAGAGGACTACACGTCCTTGCCATCAGAGGGCTACACGCCCTCCCCTTCAGTGGGCTATGCGCCCTCGCCTTCAGAGGACTATACGTCCTCACCTTTAGAGGGCTGCACGACCTCGCCTTCAAAGGGCGACACGCCCTCGCCTTTAGAGGACTACACGCCCTCACCTTCATGGGGCTACACGTCCTTACCTTCAGAGGACTAAACGTCCTCGCCATCAGAGGGCTACATGCCCTCACCTTTAGAGGGCTACACGTCCTCTCCTTCAGAGGGCTACATGCCATCACCTTCAAAGGGCTACATGCCCTCACCTTAAGAGGGCTACATGCCCTCACCTTCAGAGGACTACACGTCCTTGCCTTCAGAGGGCTACACGTCCTCGCCATGAGAGGGCTGCACGCCCTCGTCATCAGAGGACTACACATCCTCGCCTTCAGAGGGCTACACGTCCTCGCCTTCAGAGGGCTACACGTCCTCGCCTTCAGAGGGCTACATGTTCTCGCCTTCAGAGGACTACACGTCCTTGCCTTAAGAGGGCTGCACGCCCTCGCCTTCAGAGGGCTACATGTGCTCCTCTTTAGAGGACTACACGTCCTCGCCTTCAGAGGACTATATGTCCTCGTCTTCGGAGGGCTTCACACCCTCACCTTTAGAGGACTACACGTCCTCGCCTTCAGAGGGCTACACGCCCTCGCCTTCAGAGGCCTGCACGCCCTCGTCTTCAAAAGGGTGACACATCCTCGACTTCAGAGGGTTGCACGCCCCCTCACCTTTAGAGGGCTACGTGTCCTCACTTTCTGTGGGCTCCACATCTGCGCCTTCAGAGGACTCAAGGTCCTCTGCCCTTAATGCTTAACCGAGACTTGCGCTCCTGGGTGAGGGGCTAGTAGTTTCCCTTTATTAGTCCCATGGTCACGCCCCTGATCTCAGAGGAGGGCCAACTGTGCGAGCACAACCAGAGGGAGGCTATCATGAAACCACTATACATATTGGGGCAAGATTTCACCTGTGCCGCTACAAAGAGACGAAAGCAGATCATGCGCACCAACATGACTACTCTTACACATATATGGATGACGTTGCTACTTAGCAACATTCTACCCAGCGACCCACAATGTCGATCTCCCCCTGTGGAAGTATCAGTTGGTCTGTGCCGTCGTGACATAGGTAAGTATGCACGTGGCTCAATGGATTTCTGATGCCATCCACTATTTGCAGGGATCGCGCCCACAAGACACCCAGTGGACCCGGAGGAGTCCAACAGGGCCCTGGGCCTTCCAACTCTGGTTACGGGCCACTATCAGTCCTACAGGGTGTCCGTCCCCCCAGCAAGGTCACGCCATCGTGACATAGGTAAGTATGCACTTCTCTCAATTGATTTCTGATGTCATCTATTGTTTGCAGGGATCGCGCCCGCAAGACACCCAGTGGACCCGGAGAAGTTCAATAGGGTCTTGGGGTTTCCAGCTCTGATTACGGACCTTTGTCAATTCTACGGAGTGCCCGTCGCCCCCAACAAGGTCATCAGGCCCCCTACTAATCGAGCTTTCATCAAGAAGTACTGTGTCCCCAGGCAGGCGCAGGGCAAGACACCACAGCAGCCTGGGGATGGCCGACAGCGGGCAACAGACGCACTGCCGCCACCTCCAGAGCCCCTCAGCTCATCTACAAAGGTTGGAGTGTTGCCTACGACCTGTGGTCAACCAGCAGGCGACCAAGTCCAAAGCCAAAGGTAAGAAAAAGTACTAGGTCCGTGACCGACAAGTCATCATGCGTCCAGCTCAAGACGTTAAAAAACCGCTACTAGGAGGCAACCTAGTACCCTTTAAATTTCTGCTTGTTATTTGATCACCTTTTGTTTCTCAAGTCATAGTAGGGCACACCTAGTTGCTCATGATCCTAGGAATTTAAATAAAACAAGCACAAGCTTGGAAGGTAGTCATACCTCACAAAATATATGTATGTGTGTTTAGGTAGTGAAAATACCTTAGATATGCATGTATGTAGCAAAAAATACCTCACAAAATATATGTATGTGTGTTTAGGTAGCGAAAATACCTTAGAAATGCATGTATGTAATTTAGGTAGCAAAAAAAAATACCTCACAAAATATATATATATATATATATATATATATATATATATATATATATATGTTTAGGTAGCAAGATACCTTGGATATGCATATATATAGCAAAAATACGTCACAAAACATATATATGTATGTTTAGATAGCAAGATACCTTGGATACGCATGTATATAGCAAAATACCTCACAAAAATATACACATGTTTAGGTAGCAAAATACCTCATGAAAAAAAACAAAAAAAAAACAAGAACAAAAAATATATCTTTCGATTGAAAAGCCAGCACGCTTTTGAAAAGAATTAACTTCTAGCTTTTCTTTGAAAGAGATTCACCGATCAAAACAAAGGGTTTTGTTGAAAAAATGTGTATACACCTGAAGGGTGAATGCTGTGAAAATTTTCCCAAACACCCAAAATGGACTCGGATGAATGCATGAATTGATAAAAGAACATGTTTTGGAAACACTAGGTTGACTTAAATAGGGAAAATGAATCCTAAGCCCTAGTGTCACATGACCATAAAAACTTGATGCTTGAGTGTCCACATGGGTGCATGCATGACCAGTTTTGCATAAAATTTCCAAATCATCATTGTTGCGTGTGTGTCATGGAAATAATGTGGGACATCCCCTTTATCCCTGAACAGCTGGCCAAACCAACGCCTTGACATATATCATGTCCAACCGTTCTACAAGCCTTAAGTCAAAATCCCAACTCACCATAAACCTTGACCTAGGGTGAGAAAGGTCTTTGGACCAAAAAATATTTGAACAATACAGAATTGTCACAAGTAAACAAGAAAAGAAAGAAAACCACGACTTGAAGTGGTCCCCTCCCTTTGATTGCCAACCAAAATCCTGTGCGCTAGCTTTTGTCGACCGCCCCACCTTTTGTTACCATGACCCAAGAGTCCGGTGGTATGCGGAGACACCCGACGGTAACCCGCACACATTTTTTGTTATCCTGTGACCCAAGAGTCTGATGGCACGCGGAGACAGCTTACGGTTATCTGCACCCCATCATTCAGAGACCCCAAGCCCGATTGACACACAGAAACCAATGTGGTCATCTGCACCCTTTTCAGAGATGTCAGCATCTTCCAGCCGAGACTATTTTATTCTCACACATTTATCAAGAACTATGTAGGTCTGAGTTCCTCATCACAAATGGAGGATACGTAGGAGCAAAAGCATCGCTTTTGTCGACCACCCCACCTTTTGCTATCATGACCCAAGAGTCTGGTAGCAAGCAGAAACACCTTCCGGTTATCCGCACCTCATCATTCGGAGACCCCAAGTTCGATTGACAAGCAGAGGCCAATGTGGTCATCTGCACCCTTTCCGGAGATGTCAGCGTCTCTTGGTAGAGACTATTTTAGTCTCGCACATCACAAAAGAAAGAACTACATAGGTCTGAGTTCCTCATCACAAATGGAGGATACGTAGGAGCAAAAGCCTCACTTTTGTCGACCACCCCACCTTCGGCTATCGTGACCTGTGAGTCCGATGACATCCAGAGATACACAAGTGATTATCTGCACAAACGATTTCTGTTGATCATAACCCGTGAAGTTAGGTGGTAGGCGGACATACCCAAGTGGTTATCCGTATAAACACTCTTTCACTATCCGTCAGACTCAGAGTCTGATAGCATGCAGAGACTAATGTCGTCTTCTGCACCCTTTGTCAATCAGGGGCAAACGAACCCGTTGACACGCAGAGACTTACATTGTCTTCCGCGCCTTCTGTCATCCTGACCCATGAAGTCAGGTGACGTACGAAGATACCCAATTATCTCTAGAAACAGTTTATGTCATCCTGACCCGTGAAGTCAGGTGACATGTAGAGATACCCAAGTAATTATCCGCACAAATGATTTTTGTTGGTCCTAACCCATGAAGTTAGGTGGCAGGCGGAGATACCCAACTGGTTATCCGTATAAAAACTCTTTCGCTATCCATCAAACTCAGAGTTCGGTAGCATGCAGAGACTAATGTCGTCTTCTGCACCCTTTGTCAATCAGGGGCCAACGAACCCATTGACACGCGAAGACTTATGCCGTCTTCCGCGCTTTCTCTCATCCTGACCTGTGAAGTCAGGTGATGTACAGAGATACCCAAGTGGTTATCCGTATAAACGGTTTCTGTCATCCTGACCCGTGAAGTCAGGTGACATGCGGGGTTACCGTATGGTTATCCGTACCTTTCGTCAACCAGGGTAAACGAGCCCGTTGACACGCAGAGACTAACGTCGTCTTCTGCACCTTCTATCATCCTGACCCATGAAGTCAGGTGACATGTGGGGGTACCGTATGGTTATCCGCACCTTTCGTCAACCAGGGACAAATGAGCCCGTTGACGTGTAGAGACTAACATCGTCTTCTGCACCTTTTGTCATCCAAGGACAGCGAGTCAGGTGGCAGGCAGAGATACCTTATGGTCATCCACACATTTCGTCAACTGAGGCGAACGAGTTCGACGGTATCAGGATGATGTTGGTCGTCCGATTCTGATTATTCTCAAAAATTTTGCAGGGTTTTACTGTCGTCGTCCGGAGACATTCAAGCCCGACGACTCGTAAGATTCTTCTCTGCTGGGCAGGGGGTGATCAAGTTCGATGGCATGGGGAAATGTCGTGGTTGTCCCACTTTATCACTTTCAAGACAGTGAAGTTTTGTTGATGCTTCTAATGCCTTTTCTTTCCTTCTGAATTACAGGTTCCGCTGGTTGGGATATTGATCGACCAAATGATGTTTCGCTCGAACGAAATTAGTGTCTTATCTTTACTTCGCTTTTATCTCCAATAAAAGATAAGTAAAGAGGGGCAACTGTCATACCCTAATTTCGTTCGGGGACCATTGTTTGGTGGCATGCAACCTTCGCTTGACTGCCTAAAAGTACTTAACACCCATCATTAGGTAATCCGTAAAATTCTGCGACATTTCGGAAGTCAAAAAGAAGCATTGTTGCACAATCCGTAAAGTTCCACAACATTCTGGAAGTCAAAAAGAGCCTTGTTCCGTAATCCGTAAAGTTTCACAACATTCCGGAAGGAAAATGGGTGTCGTTACATAATCCGTAAAAAGTTCTATCACTTTTCGGAAAGGAATTAGCAAAAAAATACAAAAGGGGGTGTATTTAGTAAAAAGGGGGTGCAAATAGCAACCAGGCCCACTTGGGCCTTCCAGGGGGTTCCAACAGAAGGCGGTGCCTTTTGGTGGAAGCAACCCTGCTTGCCTGGGCGACAACCACCTCCCTCTTTTCTCCTATAAATAGGGGAAAGAGGGCAGAGTAAATTGTTCAGCCCTTCTGGTATTTGAGGATTCTCTTGAAATTAGGGAGGAAAATTGTTTCCGTGCAAAAAATCCAAGCCGAGGTGCTTCCGTAACGCTTCCGAGACGTTTCCATGAGCGGTTTCATGAAGATTCTTCACCGTTCTTCATCGTTCTTCATTCGTTCTTCGTCGTTCTTCGGTCATCAACCGATAAGTTCCCGAAATCGAATATTTCAATTCATTCTATGCACCCTTAGTGGTCCCCACATGTTTCGCGTACTTTTATTTTCATTTCGTTTGTTTTCCGTACCCCCTTTTAACGTGCTTTAACAATTTATTTAAGTCGTTTTCTCACCTAATAAATAATAAAATGAATTTCAACGGATCATTTGTGTTGTAATCTTGTTTAATCACTGTTAAAATAAAACCCAACCGATCGTTCATGCAGTAATCTCAGTAAAAACCAGAAAAAGGCAAAATAATAATAAAATAATCAAAATATCTTTGAATAAAATAATAAAAAAAATCAATCGGACGTTTTTCTTTGGAAGTTTCCTTGAATGAATTGACTAATAGCCAAAGTGAAACTAAGGCGAAAATCAACTCACAAATCAAGCTTCGTCCGCAAAAGTCACTCAAAACCGTTTTAAGGTCTAACGCCTTAAACGGTCCTCTTTGCTTTTATCGGTTAACATGGACCGTTCAAAAGCATAAAATCAACATGTAACTTTACTACTTTTGCAAGAACTACGTAGGTCTTATTTCCTCATCGCAATTGAGGATACGTAGGAGCAAAAGCCCCGCTTTTGTCTACCACCCCAAGAGATCGTTAATGGTTCAACGCCTTAAATGACCTTTTGTTCGGTTAAAATATATCTTGCGAAAAAAGATAAAAACAACTTAACCAACGTTTTGTTCTCAAAGAACTACGTAGGTCTGATTTCCTCATCGCAATTGAGAATACGTAGGAGTGAGGGAAACACCCTTGTTGACCACAAAAAGATAAAAAAAATACAAAAGGCATTAAAAGACATAAAAACGTAAAAAAGGGAAAATATAACATTTTGAAGTCATATTTGCACACTTGAGTAAAGGCTGTCGTCCCTTGTGATGGACACGTGGGGTGCTAATACATTCCCCGTGCCTAAAAATAACTCCCAAACGTGTCACACTTAAAGTTCGTAGACCCCACCTTTCTGGTTTTTTCGACGTTTTCCTCGAATAAACGTTGGTGGCGACTCCGTGCGCCATCCTCTCTTGGAAGACGCACCCACGAGCCCCGTCTCGCCCACCCGTGCCTACATCCAGTCCCCAAGCGACCTACGGTCCTTGAGATTTCTTTTCAACCTTGTAAAAACCTTTACAAGCAAAGATCCATAAGGGATGTACCCTGCCTTGTTCTCTTTGAACAACGAAGTGGATGTACCCTCCACTTGAGCTGATCCACAAGAGATGTACCCTCTCTTGTTCTCAGTTACAACAACGCAAGTAGATGTACCCTCTACTTGTACCACAATGGATGTACCCTCCAATGTGTTAAGACAAAGTTCTCAGGCGGTTAGTCCTTTGAATTTTTGTGAAGGGGAAACAAAAGATATCTCAGGCGGTTAGTCCTTTGAAATCTTTTGTTTAAGGGAAAGGGAAGAATCAAAAGAATTCTCATACTGTGTCGTTTTGAATTCTTTGAAAAGGGAGAAGGGAGACACAAAAGAATTCAGGCGGTTAGTCCTTCGTTCTTTTAGAAAAGGGAGAAGAGAGACAAAAAGAATTCAAGCGGTTAGTCCTTGGCGAATTCTTTTTGGCAAAGGGAGAAGAGAATGAAAAGATATAGCACACTTTTGTTTTCTGTGAAAGAACAAAGTTTGGAAACCATAAAACTCATAAAGCTTTTGGCAAAGGAAAAAGAAGAAGAAGAAGTTCAAAAAGATGTTCAAAGAGATCCAAAGGTTGTAAAAGAATATATGAAAAGTTATTTAAATGCAAGTCAAGGTCTTGCTTTAATAAACTCTTCATGTCTGGTCAAGAAAACCATTGGAAGAGTTATAACCTTGAGAAAAACCTGAAAACCATTGGAAGAGTTATATCTCTTGACTTTCTATTCAAAACTTGTCACTGGTAATCGATTACCAAAACCATATAATCGATTACACAAAGCATTTTATGAAAAGATATGACTCTTCACAATTTAATTTGAATTTCAATGTTCAAATACTTTGGTAATCAATTACCAATATATTGTAATCGATTACACCATTTAAAAATCAATTTGAACGTTGCAAATTCAGTTAAAAGCTTTTGAAATCAAACTTTGCCACTGGTAATCGATTACCAGAGAGTAAAAACTCTGGTAACTTAGAAAATTTTGAGAAAAACTCTTTTGAAAAACAAAACTATGCTATGTTTGTTTTTGAAAAATCTTTTCAATATTTCCCTTGTGAAGTCTTCTCAATTTCTTATCTTGAATCTTGAATTCATCTTTTCTTGAATCTTGAAATCAAACTTCTC
Organism: Glycine max; assembly: GCF_000004515.6. Taxonomy (NCBI): domain Eukaryota; kingdom Viridiplantae; phylum Streptophyta; class Magnoliopsida; order Fabales; family Fabaceae; genus Glycine; species Glycine max. The sequence continues at coordinate 30,382,034 of NC_016088.4, read as the reverse complement.
TTGAATCTTAAATCTTCTTGATTTCTTTTCATGAAACTTGAAATTAATCTTGATCTTGAACTTGTTGACTCAATCTTGAAATCATTCTCTTGAGCTTTTTGTCATCATCTTTGTTATCATCAAAACTACTTGAATCAACTTGATTCATCATCATGAAGCTTGTTTCTACAATCTCCCCCTTTTTGATGATGACAACCCTGAAATCAAGAAACACATACACATTCTTTTTCCTAGTCGATCACTCACTTAATTCTCCATATTCTCCCCCTTTGTTTTTGAGTTTAAGCTTCACTTGAAATTAAGTTATTTAATTATATGAGTTCTTGATTTAATCCCTATTTTCTCTCCCCCTTTGGCATCAACAAAAATCCAAAGTGCGTAAGACATACATGATTTAAAAAAAATCATCCACATAGCATCCATTGTAAATCAATCATAAAAGATTGTAAACTAATCATGAAGCAAGACATGAATAAACCAAATTAAAATATAAACCACATAGTCACATAACATAATTCATAAATGTTCAGTCATACTAAGAAAATATTAAAAGAAATACTAAATGTTCAAATGTAATAATAATATAGCCAAATACACGGCTAGAAATCAAAGTACTAAAAATATTAATAATAATAAAATCTAAGTTGATGGTGGTAGTGGTAGTGGTAGATCAAAGCATGTGTGGATGTAAGACACATCTCGTTCAACCTTGGTGATCCTTGAATCCATCTCATCGAATTGCATGTCCACTTGTAACTCCAAAGCATCAAACCTTTCACCAACAAAGGTTTGAAGACCATCAAACATGTCCAAGATTTTTTGAAGAAGAGAGGAATCCTCTCCAACTGGTAAGTTTCCTTCTTCATCATTGGGTTGAGCACCCTTTTTTACCTAAGAGCCATCATGCTCTTTACGGTAACTGTGGCATCCCTAAATAACGACTGGTTTAATAGTAATAAATTAAATAGTAGAAACCATGGGAAATTTTTTTTCTTCTTTTCTCTCTCTTTTTTTTCGCACTGTTATTCATTTCACGGTAATTAAATTCAGAAGGAAAATTATCACGATAGAGTCCTGAATCAGTTCACAACTCTATTCGGATTCATTTCTTTCTGATCACTCATAACCTCTAAACTATTTTTCTCTTACAAAAATATATCAGCCATCATTTTAGGTCGTCATGTGAAAAATAATAAGATGCGGTTGGTAAACTCTTTTCAAATAAAGTTTGTTAACATTTCCTTTTCAAATAACAAGATTAAACATAATTATATTTATCATCTAAAACTGTCCAAAATATGGGAGTTTGAAAAATAGCATAGTGAAATCCAGAGCAAAGGTAACAACTGTGGTGGCTTCAGCCATAATATATACAATCATTAAAATTTCTATACAATAGGTCTACCCACCCAAAAATCAAAAGAGTAAACCTAGCAGTCTGAACTAGATACACCTACCCACAAAAAGTATGTACGCCTAGTCTAAGGAGCCGTCTGCTATGATGAAGAGTCGTCACTATTCGCTATTCCTCCAGGGCCACTCTCCTCTATAGAGTCTGCCTCAGATGCTGACATAATATCCTCTGGAGAATCAACATCAGGGAGTGGGTCTTCATCATCCTCAGGTAAGTCAAGGGCGTCCATAGCAGGTTCAGGAGGTAACTCCATTGGGTCCTCTTCAAGATCCCCTTCAGAGGATGACACCTCTATCACTTGGACCGGCTCAACTAGTCGATATGGAGTAGGTGTAGGTAGTATCCACTCCACAGGCTACTGAAGAGTGCGTGCGGGTTCCTCCGGATGTACTAATGAAGTAGAAGTGAGTCAAATTATGCCCCGAAATCGGCACCTCTCATTGCCTTCGAGGGTCTCCCAAACACCCTCTAGGCACTCCATCACCACGCGATCATGGATCAACTGCGTGTAGAAGCAAAGCTTCATGGTGAATCAAAGGTGATTCAAAGGTGTTTTGATGATAACAATGATGATGATAAAAGATGATGACAGAGGTAATGACAAAAAGCTCAAAGATCAATCAAAGAACAACTCAAGAAAATCAAAGATCAATCAAAGAACAACTCAAGTAAATCAAAGAGCAATCAAGAACAATTCAAGAGTTTAAGATAAGAATCAAGAAGAATTCAAGACTCAAGAAGAAAGTCTAGAGACAAGAATCAAGATTCAAGGTTCAAGATCTCAAGAATCAAGATCAAGATTCAAGACTCAAGATTCAAGAATGAAGAGAAGACTCAATCAAGATAAGTATTAAAAAGTTTTTCAAAACTTTGAATAGCACATGAGTTTTTGACAAAACCTTTTACCAAAGAGTTTTTACTCTCTGGTAATCGATTACCAGATTGTTGTAATCGATTACCAGTAGCAAAATTGTTTTGAAAAAGTTTTCAAATTGAATTTACAATGTTCCAATTAATTTCAAAAAGTTGTAATCGATTACAATGTTTTGGTAATCGATTACCAATTCCTTTGAACGTTGAAATTCAAATTCAAATGTGAAGAGTCACATCCTTTCACACAAAAGCTTTGTGTAATCGATTACACTAATTTGGTAATCGATTACCAGTGTTTGTTTCTGAATAAATCAAAAGATGTAACTCTTCAAAAAAGGTTTTGACTTTTTCAAATTGGTTTTAAGTTTTTCTAAAAGTTATAAATCTTCTAAATGGTCTTCTTGACCAGACATGAAGAGTCTATAAAAGCAAGGCTTTGTTTTGCATTTTAAAATCAATTTCATTCATTCTATCAATCTATCTTTTCCAATTCATTCTTTACACAAACAAGTTTTCCACATTGATTTCTGAGTATCTTTGAACTTCTTCTTCTTCCTTTTGACAAAAGCTTTCCAAAGTTTTCTAGTTTTTCTAAACCTTGAAAACTTGTGCTATTCATCTTTTTCATTCTCTTCTCCCTTTGCCAAAAAGAATTCCCCAAGGACTAACCGCTTGAATTCTTTTTGTGTCTCTCTTCTCCCTTTTCCAAAACAACAAAGGACTAACCGTCTAAATTCTTTTGTGTCTCCCTTCTCCCTTGTCAAAGAATTCAAAATGAAACAGTCTGAGAATTCTTTTGATTCTTCCCTTTCCCTAATACAAAAGTGTTCAAAGGACTAACCGCCTGAGAATTCTTTTGTATCCCCATTCACAAAGTATCAAAGGTTTAACAGCCTGAGATCTTTGTCTTAACACATTGGAGGGTACATCCTTTATGGTACAAGTAAAGGGTACATCTACTTGGGTTTGACTGAGAACAAGAGAAGGTACATCTCTTGTGGATCAGTTCTAGTGGAGGGTACATCCACTAGGTTCAAAGAGAACAAGGGAGGGTACATCCCTTGTGGATCTTTGCTTGTAAATGGATTTTTACAAGGTTAAAAAAAATCTCAAAAACCGCAGATCGCTTGGGGACTGGATGTAGGCACGGGTTGTTGTCGAACCAGTATAAAAACTCCTGTGTGTTTGTTTCCTTCTTCCCTACTCTTTTACTTTCCGCTGTGCATTTAATTTCCGCTTTTACTTTCTGTTAAGTTTCTCTTCTACTCCTTACTCTCTTAACAATTTAGTAAAAGCCTTAAAAGAGTAATTTTTTAATTAGTAAAGGTTTAGGAATAATTAATTCAACCCCCCCTTCTTAATTATTATGGGGCCACTCGATCCAACACTGCGCTGCCATCGCGATCTACAAGAGATAGAAGAAAGAGGGTGGACTCTTTCACAAGAAATCTAACTACACAGGTAACAATACAATGCGCCCCATAACGGCTACGCATAGTCAAAATGTCTTTCTCAAGGGATTTCCTCTCTGGTAATCAATTACCAAGGTATGTAATCGATTACCAATGCCCAAAAACGAATTACACAACCTTTGCACATTGGAAACTAAAAATTACAATGTGTAATCGATTACACATAAATGGTAATTGATTACCAGTAACAGGTAACACTGTGTAATTGATTACACCCAACTGGTAATCGATTATCGGTACCCTATCACCCTGTGTAATCGATTACACACAATTGGTAATCGATTACCAGAAGCCATTTAACATCCTGTCTCCATTTTTAACCCCAGTAATCGATTACCCACGAATGCTAATCGATTAGCAGAGGGTAATTCTTAGATACCACCCAAGATACATAGCTGGCCAGCCGCCACACAAGCCTCCTTGCTTCGTGGACTTTGTTCTTTTATTGGTTGACTGCCAGGAGCTCGCCTGTTTAGGTACGTCACAGGTTCTCACTGACTGACTATGCCCAGGTTGGGGCGGGATTAGCCAAGCTTGGTTTTGGGCAATGGCACCCCACCTAACGTCCCCAAGGTCTCCTGACCCCCGCGACATATCTCAAGGTACCACTCTGTGGTCAACAAACAAAAGTAGGAAGACTGACTCTTCCACGCTTTCTTACATCAAGCTTATTGGATTATGGGCACTTGTCATATGTGGCACTAGGTGGCGATCGAGCGATGGCGCAAATCAACTATCCCACTTCCACAAGCCAGGCATAAGCACACCATCCCCAGTTGCCCACCTTTACATTGAGCTCACGCACTCCTACATAGCCCTTATCCTCGTCCCTCTCAACACCGGGTCCCCATCAACCCCTCCAAGCTTTCACAATATTCAAAGAATTCAATTCCATTTATCATGGAACTACCCTAAACCAAGAAAAATAGAGTGGAGGCAGAAAACTCTGCACAAAACTCATCCAAATTCCACAGTTTTTCCTACTCACCTGCCCCAATAACATTCTCTTCGTTCTGATTTGTTAACCATTGGATCGCCTTGAAACTTTTACTGGAGGTTCCTAATACAGAAATCTAAATTTTGACCGTTGGGATCTGCTAGAAAATATCTAGAACATGAGATGTACTACCTTTCCCGTGACTAGCAATGCACAACCATTTTTCTGCATAAAAGGCAAAATTTGCTACACAATTTAACAACATTTTTCTGCATAATGTAGCAGATTTCTAATTCTAGCTTGCTTGTATCCAATTTCACTCAAATTGGATCCTACAAGTCCTAACCATGTCTAAATCATGTTCAAAACAAAAACAAACTTCAAACCAAAGTAAATCAAAATATAGGTATCCAAAACCCATCAATTTTAGTGAATTCTCAAGGTTTGAAAGGTAAAAATTAAAATTGGGTAATTTTGGGGTAAACTCTCATCTTCATCAAGTCTATAACATTGATTTAGACTTGCTCAAACTGGTTTTAAGGTGAAATCTCCATCTATTCAAAATTTGACCTCTCAACACCCAATTTACCCTAGAAATGGCTCCTTTCTTTCACATTTGTCACTCATTTTTCTCATTTGCTCTGCCCAAGCTTTCCTACAAGTCCTAATTGACATTCTAAACTAGGATCAACTCACTTTAGACTCCAATTTCCACTAACCCCAAATTTGGCTTTTCTCACCCTCAAAATCTCACACTTTTCCACCTACAACACTACCATTCTCACATTTAACCCTAAGTTAACTCTCCCCAACATCTCTACCAGTTTTCTACCAACATTTCAAGCATACATATATCACAAAGCATCATTATTAAACCCTAAATCAACATGGGTAGTTTTGCTCACATCAAACATGTCAAGTTTAGCATATTTTCAACAAATTCCTTCACAAATAACTACCCTAAGGCAATAACCTAGCAGAACTACCCATTATAGCTCCCAAAAACCCAACACCCACAAATTTCAAGTGAGAAGAAGTCCACCCTTACCTGAAATTTAAAGCCCCACGAAGTATAGGTGTGCTCCGAGACTCCGAAAATGGCTTTTCCTTGCAATTTGGGGTAGAAATGAAGAGGAATTTTGGAACTTCAATGGAGGCAACAATGGAGAAGAAGAAGAAGAGAAAAAGCAACGTGGAAGAGAGGAAGGAGCTTCTGAAATTTCTGAAGGAAGAGAGAGAAGATTTTGGGCTTTTTTAAAAAATGATTTTCTTTTCTTTTTTTTTCATTTTCTTTTCTAAAAGCACTTGCCACATGTCCCATTTTAAGTGGAGCAAAAGGGCCCACCTTTTTCCTTTGATTTGACATCATACTCAGCCATAAGGAAGAAAAATTGAACCTTTTCGGATGCTGAAATCCTGCCTCAGTTTGCGTGCCACCTCTCAGGTTCCAGTTCCTTGCGTTTCTCTGCACCCGTCGGGGCCTTTTTTTGAAAGTAGGCAATATATATATATCAAAATGCTCAGAATGAGACCCTGAGCGTGGTTCAGAGGTTGGTTTTGTTAATTTTTAAGTTACACGCAAAACGATAATTTATAGACTAATTAATTGCGAATTACTCTATAACCGTTCGGTTATGGGTTACTATTTGTTAATTAGTCTAGCCCGCGTATCTTTCCCCCAATGTACATACTTCTACCGAGAGAATATATACACTGAATAATATATATATATATATATATATATATATATATATATATATATATATATATATATATATATTGTCGCAACCTACCCTTCGGTGGGAGGGCGACGCGAGACTCGCGGGATGCGTGTTCCACGAAAGGAATACGCGCGGAGTCGCCACCAACGTTTATTTGAGGAAAACGTCGGAAAAACCGGAAAAGACGCGATCTACGAACTTTTAAGTGAAAGGTTCGGGAGTTGTATTTACGCACGGGGAAGGTATTAGCACCCCACACGTCCGCCCCAAGGGACGACAGCCTTTAATCGAATGTGCAAACATGACTTTGATTTTTTATGTTCCCTTTTTATGTCTCTATATCCTTTATACCCTTTTTATATTTTCTCTTTTTTGTGGTCGACAAGGGTGTTTCCCTTTGCTCCTACGTATTCCTCAATTTGGGATGAGAAAATCAGACCTACGTAGTTCTTTTTTATCAAGTGATTCTTTTTTACTTTAAGAGGTGATCATTTTAAGGCGTTGGACCTTAAAAATGATCCATTTTACTTAGTGAGAAATTGAAATGACGAACTTCAAAAGCCTATTTTTTGTGGACGAGCTTGACTAGGCGAGTTGATTTTAGCCTTAGTTTCACTTTAGTTATTAATCAATTCGATTAAGAATGAGAAATCCAAAGAGAAAACGTCCGATTGATTTTCCGCTTTATTTTACTAAAAGATGTTTTTTGATTATTTATATTATTTTTTTTATCTCTTTTTTTTTTTGATTTCCAACGTGGTTACGGCACGACTGAACGGTCGGAATTTATTTTAACCGAAGTTCATGGGTAATACAATTCAAACGTTCGGTGGAAATTTATTTTATTTTTAAGTTAAGCGAGAAATGACTTAAGTAAAATGGCTTAAGCACGTCAACAGGGGGTATAAAAAGTAAACAAAACGAGAATAAAAATGCACGAAACACAATGTGGACCACTACGGGTACATATAATGAATCGAAAAGCTTGGTTCGAGGTACTTACCCGTTGAAGATCGAAGAACGATGAAGAACGAATGGAGAACGTCGAAGAACGGTTGAAACCTTTGCGAGATTCCTCACGGAAAACGTTACGGAAACGTTTCGGAAGCGCCTCGGCTTAGATTTTCTTCACGGAAACAATTTTTCCAAGCAAATTCGAAAGAGAGAGAAGTGCCTAAGGGGCTGAACCCCTTCCTTCTTGCCTTCCTCCCCTATTTATAGCAAAATAGGGGAGGTGGTTGCCGCCCAGCTCGCCCAGGCGAGCTCAGCTCGCCCAGGCGAGCAGGGTTGCTTCCTCCAGAAGCAACCGCCTTCTGGAGGAATATTCCAGAGGGCCCAAGTGGGCCTGGGTGCTATTTGCACCCGCATTTTTACTAAGTACACCCCCCTCTGCTGTTTTTTGGTGATTCTTTTTTCGTAAAGTTACGGAAACTTACGAATTTCGTAACGATACTTGTTTTCTTTCCGTAATGTTACGGAACCTTGCGGATTACATAATCATCCCCTTTTTGACTTACGGAATGTTACGGAACCTCACTTAATTATGCAACGATGCTTCCATTTGATTTCCGGTGTGTCACGGAAACTTACAGATTGTGCATCAATATTTTTTTGGTTTTTCGGCATGTCCTGGAATTTCACAAATTGCCTAATGATGGGTGCCAAGCACCTCACGAGGACCAAAGAATGGTCGCACGTCATCGAGCAATGGTCCCCGGACGAAATTAGGGTATGACAGTTGCCCCTCTTTACTTGTCTTTTATTGGAGATAAAAGGAAAGTAAAGATAAGACACTAATTTCGTTCCTCTCGATTTGGCGAGAGTCGCGGGGGACCATAAAATCTCCACATGCAAATGACTTGTTGTTCCCAAAATTTCACAAATTGCCTAATGATGGGTGCCAAGCACCTCACAAGGACCAAAGAATGGTCGCATGTCATCAAGCAAAGGTCCCCGAAAATCAGTGTATGACACTAATTTCGCTCCTCTCGGTTGACGAAAGTCGCGGGTGACCATGACTTGTCGTTCCTAGAATCTCACAAATTGCCTAATGATGGATGCCAAGCATCTCACAAGGACCAAAGAATGGTCGCATGTCATCAAGCAAAGGTCCCCGAAAATTAGTGTATGACACTAATTTGGCTTCCCTCGGTTGACGAGAGTCGCGGGCGACCATGAAATTTCCGCATGTAAATGACTTGTTGTTCCCGGAGGAACAAAAGGTGCAGAAGACTATGCCAGTCTCTGCATGCTATCAAGCGTTCTGTCTTACAGATAGCAAAAGAATGTTTATACGGATAACCACTCGGGTATTTCCGCGTATCATCGGGCCCGCCGCCTCTGGATGATACAAGGGTGCAGAATGACCAAACTTGGTCTCTGCTTGTCATCGGGCCCGCCGCCTCTGGATGACAAAAGGGTGCGGATAACCGTAAGGTATCTCCGCGTATCATCGGGCCCGCCGCCTCTGGATGATACAAGGGTGCAGAATGACCAAGTTTGGTCTCTGCTTGTCATCGGGCCCGCCGCCTCTGGATGACAAAAGGGTGCGGATAACCGTAAGGTATCTCCGCGTATCATCGGGCCCGCCGCCTCTGGATGATACAAGGGTGCAGAATGACCAAATTTGGTCTCTGCTTGTCATCGGGCCCGCCGCCTCTGGATGACAAAAGGGTGCGGATAACCGTAAGGTATCTCCGCGTATCATCGGGCCCGCCGCCTCTGGATGATACAAGGGTGCAGAATGACCAAACTTGGTCTCTGCTTGTCATCGGGCCCGCCGCCTCTGGATGACAAAAGGGTGCGAATAACCGTAAGGTATCTCCGCGTATCATCGGGCCCGCCGCCTCTGGATGATACAAGGGTGCAGAATGACCAAACTTGGTCTCTGCTTGTCATCGGGCCCGCCGCCTCTGGATGACAAAAGGGTGCGAATAACCGTAAGGTATCTCCGCGTATCATCGGGCCCGCCGCCTCTGGATGATACAAGGGTGCAGAATGACCAAACTTGGTCTCTGCTTGTCATCGGGCCCGCCGCCTCTGGATGACAAAAGGGTGCACGTCACATGACCTCAGGGTCAGTATGACAAAGATTATGGGGCGGCCGACAAAAGCAAAGCTCTTGCTCCTACGTATCCTCCAATGAGGAACTCAGACCTACGTAGTTCTGGATAACTTGTGAGACTTGAAAAAGTCTCGGTGTTTTCTCCACTAAAATGCAAACATGCTTTAACAAAGAGACAAATATTCCAACTGATTTAGAGCAGCATATGCTTTTTTGAGTGAAAAACAATGCGCCTACCGGGGAAGGAGAGTCTGCTGATGAAATCTCCCATAACCATAAATGAGATTTTGGATGTTAGCATTTCGTTTCTAAATGACCATTTAGAGGAAACACTGGGTTCAACAAAAATAGAAGAAATCCACTCAAAGTGTATCAATCTCGCACAGGTAAGTGTTTTATCCTAATTCCGAACCATAGATATGTCATGACTTGAATTTGCAAATCATTTCCTATCAAATCAAAAATTACATGCGTGATCATGGATCAATGGGGCTTCCCTTGGGAATGGATTCTTTTGGTGGTTTCTTCTTTCGGCTTTTGTGTGTTTTTGGCTTTTGATTTTTCTGGCTTTTTCTTTTTTCTGTTTTTTTTGTTTAGTGCGGGGCGAAAAAAAAGGTCGCTAGCGCACGGGATTTGGGTTGGTAATCAAAGGGAGAAGACCATTTTAGGTCGTGGTTTCCTTTCCTTCTTTTTTGTCCATTTGGTGACAATTCTGTATTGTTCAGATATTGTCCGGTCCAAAGACCTCTCTGCACATTTCTTCTGTTTTCTTTCGATCCTTGACCAGGAGCTTTCTTTCCTTCTTTTCTCTTTTTTCTTTCTACCATTCTTTGATTGGGAATTTTCTTTCTTTCCTTTTTGCTTTCTCCCACTCTTTGATTGGGAATTTCCTTTCTTTTCTTTTTTTGCTTTCTCTTTGATTGGAAATTTTCCTTCTTTTCTTTTTGCTTCCGAGGGTAAGGATTATGGTGAGTCAGGATTTTGGCTCAAGGTTTGTAGAATGGCTAGACATGATACATGTCGGGGTTTGGTTTGGCTCAAGGATAAAAGGGATGCCCCGCATTATTTCCATGACACAAAATGCAAAAATGATGATTTGGAAACTTTATGCAAAACTGGTCATGCATGCACCTATGCGGACACTCAAGTGTCAAATTTTTATGGTCATGTGATGCTAGGGCTCAG